>NC_086444.1:863590977-863780977 GCF_028390025.1 Pseudophryne corroboree | reverse complement strand
TTTTAGCTAACTAGACCAGGGCTGTCCGACAAGAGGCTGTTTAGTCCAGATATAGCCGCCAAGGATTTTTTATTTGTAGTCCTACGTCCCTTCTAATCATTTCAAGAGACTATGGGGGTGATTCAGACTTGATTGCTGGGCTGCTAAAATTGTTGTGCTGTGTACAGATAGTCGCCGCACAAGGGGAGTGTATATTTGCCGGGCAAGTGTGCGATCGCATGTGTACACAGAGCTGCTAAAAATCCCTCAGTCAGTAGAGAGCTGCAAATCCATTCACACTTCACTCACTAGTGAATGATTTTTCTACTGTGTGCAGTCTGTGCGCAAACCAGGACTTACTCCTCCAGTGCGATGAGAACAGGCTGATCGGGGCCGGAGTGGACGTCACACACCCTCCCTGAAAACGCTTGGGAACGCCTGTGTTTGCCCTGACACTCCTTGAAAATGGTCAGTTACCACAGACGGCCTCTTCCTGTTAATCAACATGTGAATGGCTGTGAGATTGCATTTTTCGCACCAGCCTGTCGCTGACCAGCAATGCCTGTTGTTTGGTGACGTACGTGTGCATTGCGGTGCATGCGCAGTCTATTGCGAAAATGCACAGCAGCGATCAGCTCTGAATCAGGCCCTATATTATAATACATCATTTAATGAACAGTGTTAGACGCTCATGCACAGTATGGTAGGTGGTAGGTCGTCAGTGTCTAGGTCAACTACATATGGTCGACATGCATTAGGTTGACAGAGTCAAAAGGTCAACAGGGTCAAAAGTCGACATGTAAAAGGTAGACAGTGCTTAAGGTCGACAGATACTAAAGGTTGACAGGTTCAAAGGGTCAACATGACAATGATCAACGCGACAATGGTCAACACACATATGATCTACACAAGTTTTTTGTGGTTATTCACATATTTTTCAACTTTTGCTTGATTTACCATCCACATGTACTGTGATTGGAAATGGTAACCTGCCTGAAGCCTGGTGAGCAAAGTGAGCCGCGAGAGTGTACATTTGCACTAATTGTGGTTGCATACAGTATGATGAAACACAGAAAATGACACCCCCAAAAACCATAAAAACTTATGTCGAATTTTTTGTGTCAACAATTTCCATGTCAACCTATTGACCTTGTCGACCTTTTGTACCTGTCAATCTTTTCAACTGTCTAACTTTTCCATGCCGACCTTCTGATCCTGTCGACCTTTTGACACTATTTACCTAAATACATGTTGAACATACTGTATGTGGTCATCCCAATGACTGTCTATCTAGACACTCCTCAAGCAGTTGGTGTTTGTACATAGTGAACAGCACTGTGTTAGACAGTTACTACATAAAACAATTCCCTGATACTGTATCAAGCATAACTGAAGAGGAACATGGCATGACAAAGTTGTGATGTCTATGTCAAAAAATGGCATACAAATCACTTTATAGCTCCCCAAATTTATACAAAATGTCCTGGGTACATAACTCCATACTGCCACCATTAGCGGTGTACAGTACGTGCACTTAACAATACATTTTACATAAAGTCTATGATTTTCCCATGAGAATGGAAAGCATACAATAGACAGAACACAAAATGATATTGATTCAAATATGTTTATAACAATTTCTAAATAGAATCATACAATAAGTGTAATATAACAGGACACTTATATGCGCACTTGGCAGTTTGTAAAAAAAAATAGAAATCTTAAATAAGGGTGTTTAACATTATTTTTTCTTTGTCATAAACAATATTGATAGTGATATAAAGCAGTGCACAGTGATTTAATGATATTCACACATAAGTAGACTTGTACAAATGAACCTGTCATCCCCACATAAAACTACAGTGTCTTTAAAATATCAAACAGAGATTTGTCTAGATGAGTGTTTGCTAAAAACTTAACGGGATTTTAACAATTATATGTATTGTCCTCTTTTTTTACAGCTCCATTCATGCAACATTGGGGGTTAATTCAGACTGCATCGCTGCAGCGGCAGCAATCACAGTCTTAATTATTAAGCGTAGTGCGCACGCGCGGTGGGCGTTCTGTGCATGTGCAGCCAATGAGATGTGAAATCATCTCACTGGTGCGATCGCTTCTGCCTGATTGACAGGCAGAGGGGGTGGTCACGGTGTGGGAGGGGGCGTGCCAATGGCGTTAGAACTGCAAGGCGCAGTCCGGTCAATGGATGCGCATATGGACCATTGGGGGGGTGGGCCGCGGTGGCTGCGTGATGTCACACACAGCCGCTGCGACCCGGGACATGGCGGTGTCAAAGTCGAAAAATATTGCAGTACACACATCACGTACAAACTACACACAGATGGCCTCCGCGCGAGTACTTGTTCTGTTGTGCGGGCACATATTCGCAGTTTGCGTATGATCGCTCCCGCGGTCCTGCGCATTAGCGCGTGGTATGTGTATTTACGGTAGAGTTTGTGAACGCATGGAAAGCTATCAAAACACATTACATATTTAATCCAAATAGTACACATTTTACACATAGCCTCCCTGCACCACAGCAGCAAGTTACAACAGTTTAAATGGTTTCAGAACAAAGGGATTCACCTTTACAGAATAGGAGGGGACAGAACAAGGTTATAAGGTGGTGTTTGGTATCCAGCTGAAGGGTATTTTAAGGGTAACATTCCGGTGTTGGTTTGAGAAAGATTGCATGTTCCTGCGGATAGTTATGTGCAGGAGCAGAATATAGATATAAACTGTATTTACTGTACATTATATATGCGGCGGGAATCTAGAGGAGACCACCCACAAGAGCAGTTGGGAAAGACATCGCCTACCTATTCAAACCGACCTATGACCTCTCCTGTACTGTAAATGTGCATTCCTGTGTTCAATGGACAAAGAGATTACAGTATCTATTGTATTGCTTTTTGGAAGAATTGTATAAAGAGAGCCTACTGCAGGCCTGGTCAGACACAAGACTCACAACGTTATCTATCAGATGACGGAGGACTGGACCGGGTAGCGCATGCGAATCCACTCACGTATGTAACATTGAATGTAGCCATTTACTCTGTTATATTGTATTGTATTATTTGTATTGTAACCCCCTTTCAGCAATAATACCCTGTGGTGTCGGAACCCAGTGGTTTAATTACAATCTGGTGTCGTGTCTTCATTGCCCTGCTAAGGTTTAAAGTGTATTATCATTGCATTGCTGTAAAAGGTTTAAAGTGTATCTCTGGGTGTGTACGCGCTGTGAGTACTTTGTACCGTCAGCGCGGCGTTTGTACGCTAAGTCCGTACACAGCACGGGACTTTGTACGCTAATAGCGTACAAAGTACGTAGAGTGTGTATTAAGTACAGCGGCCGCAGCGGCTCCATGGTAAAGTGTATTTAAGGTGTGTTTAAGGTATAGCTTTCATTCCTAAGGATAAATCAGCATTATCAGCGGTTAGCCCCCTGCCAGCGCAGGAGTTGCGCTGGCAGGGAGCT
Source organism: Pseudophryne corroboree (assembly GCF_028390025.1). Lineage (NCBI taxonomy): Eukaryota > Metazoa > Chordata > Amphibia > Anura > Myobatrachidae > Pseudophryne > Pseudophryne corroboree. The sequence goes on along the minus strand of NC_086444.1, from coordinate 863,777,520 downwards.
ACTGTACTTGTTAGGTACAAAAGCATTGCCGCTATGCGATGCTTTTGTACCTGTGTGGGGAGGGGATGGCCTGACATGCGGGGCGAACTAGCCCTGTGCTGGGTGTCCCCCCGCATGTCAGAGAAACTGAACGTAGATGTGTTAAATTTAGCACATCTACGATCCGGTCTGAATTACCCCCATTGTTTCTAATGAAGGTTTCATATAACTCCTGAAAGCAAGTTGTTATCAGGGTGGTTTTTTTTTCAAGTTGCAGATATACTAAATATATTGGTTTTGCTATATATCCTCACATCAGGTGTCCCCCAGAAAGGGAGGGGGCGGTCTGCTTCTGCCTGCCAGGGAGGTATTATCACAGCCTCAGATTGGACAGCTTATTTAGAGAGACCCAGTATTCACTACAGGGAATGCCCATAGCCTCATACTGCCCTTTTTTGACGATTTCTTACCATCTCTGTATCACATATTTATGTATAGGGGACATATACCAGTCAGCACAACAGGGAGCATGGCATCGACATAGGTGGGTGGTGTTTAGGCACAAAAGCTTCATTGCAGCCCCACCCCGTTATACAATGCCCATATTACAGACAATGTAAAGCAGGGGGTGGAGCTATGCTAACTTAATTCAGCGTGAATCGAATCATGGACAAACAAACAAATAAAACCTAGGAGTATATTTACTAATGGTCAATTTGGGTCGATGTTAATCGATTTCTGGTTAATGTTTGGTTGATTTTGATCGATTTTGTGTTTCAGGGTCTTAATCACACATTTGCTAACAGATGTTTTTTCACATCATTTAAAAAAAATGTAAAAAATCATCTGTTAATAAATGTGGGATTTAGACTCTGAAATACAAAATCGACTAAACATCAACCAAATATTGACCCAGATCGATTTTAAGTAAATACTGTATACCCCTAAATTCCACATTTACTAACAGATGATTTTTGTCATTTTTTTTTCAGTGTCAAAAAAAGATCTGTTAATAAATGTGTGATTTAGACCCTGAAACACAAAATCAAACAAAAATTTACCCAAATCGACCAAAAATCAATCACATTGACCCAAATCCACTTTTAGTATATATACCCAATAGTGTGTAAATGTATGCATATGTTAGGGTAAACTAGATGGTTTCTATGTTTTTATGTTTAACTCTACCCTGTGGAGCCTACAATGCTACCATGCTAAAGATTAGACTGTCATGTGAGAATATTAAAAGGGCATAGGCACTATAGTCATTCATGAATTATGCCATGGGCTGTCCAGGGTACACTTTTCAGTGGTACAGTATGTCACAAAGGGTTGAGTATGAGTTACCGGCGGTCAGGATGCCAGCGTTCATTATTCCAATGCCGACATCCCGCCAATTGAAACCATGGTGAGCTATCTATAGTCTTCCCTCTCCCCTAACTCTAACTCTCTCTTCCCACAGTCTAACCCTAACCTCCCCCCGATGTTGCCTAAACCTAACCCTCCCCAACCTTTCCTGCAGCTTAAACCTAAGCCTCCCCTCTTAGTGCCTAAACCTAACCTTCCCCTGATGGTGTGTAACCCTAACCCCCCCCCCCCCCTCCTCCCGGCAGCATAGCCCTAACCTCTCCCCTCCTGCAGCCTAAACTTAACCTCCCGGGGTGGTGCCTAAACCTAACCCCCCAAACTAAACCTAACCCTCCTGCTATACCCACAGTCAGCGTTGCCGGCAGTCGGGATACCACCATCGGTTTCCTGACCTTTTTGGTATTCCGGTGTCAGTATTCTGATGGGTGTCGGGATTCCGGCATAGGTATTCCAGCTGCTGGGAACCCGACAGCTAGGATCTTGACCAGATCCCGTCACAAACCATGACCCACTGCACTGAGCTACTACTACTAAAAATCCACATGTACAAATAGGATGACGTCAGCCAGAAAAACACCAGGACTGTTCTGGGAACATCCTTAGCAGATTCCCCTTTAAATATATTTAGCTACATTTCAAAACAAGGAAAATAAGGCAATATGCTACTGATAAAAAAAAAAAAGAGATGACTCAAAGTATATGAAGAAATTGTTGGCAATATTTTGCATAGTACAATATTTGTTTCCTGTTTATAAATGTATGCTGGAAAGCGATACCCCATGGCGTAAGATACAGGATGTATGTTACATTTACATTTTTCACCAACGCACAAAATTTTGCAGCTTAATCTGGAGGATGTATTAAACATTTGTGGAAAAACAGGTTTCTCTGTTTCTCATTTGCTACATAAACCAGCAATTAATCACTGTGCGCAAGGCAACTGTGTGGGGGGCTTTTATATAAACTACAGTGCTGGAGCGGTAAACATTTCTGTATTGTCACTAATAACCCACAGGAGCATAGTTAATGCAAGTGTAGTTTTAACCATGGATGTTTATCCAGATTTCTTTAAACTGTTTACATGACAGAGAGCACATTAAATGTCCCTGAGCTGTTGGGCAGAACCATATGGTGAGAAGCTTAGTACAGAAAGTTAGGTTTGGATCTTGTACTGTAGCTCTCAGAGAATCTTCAGAAGCAACTTTTATCTATGTGTCAAAATTAGGAATCCCATCAATCAGCTTTATTCTCAAGAACCGCGGTGTTACAAAATGGTCATGACATGTAACAGTCTGCTAGAGTAACTTTTTGTAGAATTAATGTAAAGCAAGGAATTGCATCAACAATAAGTAACATTACTTTACAGTAAACCTTAGTTAGTATTCATGTAGTTAGTATTCATGCTGTGGGCCACCTACATTTCCCAAGCAACTGTCATGCTCTACACTAGATTAAAAACTAACCTTCTTCAGGGATAAGCCCCCATCCTTTTCTCCCTGGATACTCACCACAAGAGGAGAACCCTTCTTAGATACAGTACATGCTGCTCCTCTCTGTCATCATTATCTACTAGACTAGAGAGCACAAATCTTCTCACATTCCAGTTCCAGTAAATGTGGTCACTAGTAAGGTGGCCGGCCAGTGCCTTTTTGCATTGTGTACAATATATTATATTTGTAAATAGATCCTCCTACACTCCTATATAATTAGCACAGAATAAAAACACCATTCAGTGGCACATTCATATGCTACAAGGGGTCTATGTACTAAGGGGGAAATGTACAAAGCAGTGAAAGGAGTGGAAAAGTTACACATGGCAGCCAATCAGCATTGATAGCTAAAATTTGCATACAATAAATTTTACAGAGCAGCTGATTGCTTGACATGGGCAACTTCTCCACTGGCTCACTTCTCCACTCTTATCACTGCTTAGTACATTTCCTCCTTAGTCTTAGAGAGAGAGAGAGAGAGAGAGAGAGAGAGAGAGAGAGAGAGATAAAGTGGACAGACTAGCCAATCAGCTGCTAAATGCCACGTTACAGACTGTGGGGGTAATTCCAAGTTGATCGCAGCAGGATTTTTGATAGCAACTGGGCAAAACCATGTGCACTGCAGGGGAGGCAGATATAACGTGCAGAAAGAGTTAGATTTGGGTGGGTTATATTGTTTCTGTGCAGGGTAAATACTGGCTGCTTTATTTTTACACTGTAAATTAGATTGCAGATTGAACACACCACACCCAAATCTAACTATCTCTGCACATGTTATATCTGCCTCCCCTGCAGTGCACATGGTTTTGCCCAGTTGCAATCAAAAATCCTGCTGCGATCAACTTGGAATTACCCCGTGTTTAAAAAATGACAGGAGCTAGTTGGCTGGTACTTTATCTCCATCCACTTTATCTCTCTAAAAGGTTTAGTAAATAGACCCCAAAGTCACCACCAAATATGAATGAAACGTAATAAATCAACATTAAACAACTTGCTTGCAACTATTGCAACAGCAAGAATAAACATATAGCAACAGTTACTTCAGTGCAGAAAATCAGTTTAATTTCTTCCTGTCAAATTGTGGTTATTTGAATTATACGTGGATTATCTTGTGTTGCTGTTCATACAGCAACACCAGATAATCCACAATTTAAACATGCATTAAATTATGTCTGTCCCAAGCATTTAATAGAGGTTAAAAAAAAGGCAGACTAGATGTGCCAAATGGTTCATATCTGCCGTCAAATTCTATGTTTCTATACAGTACCTGAAAAAGCTGTGAAAACATTATAGCATTGTAAATCCAATATGCAGATGTATCTGCCTTCATCTTACTCTCTATATGTATGCACACATTTTGTGAGTAACTTAGTGCACCCGGCTGTGACTATTTACAACTGCGGTCTCACAGTGCAAAGTCAATGGGCCGCAGGTGCAAATATACGCAAATATACGCACGCGCCCGTGTGCATGTGCACCGTGAAAAACTTGTTGCACCTGCAACTAGTTGCAGCCACAATGAGCATGGCTATATATATATATATATATATATATATATATGTAATCTATAACAGCTTCAGTGATGATAAAGACAGTGCCGTAACTAAGCATTTTAGTTACTGCGTCCCCCTTTTTTTACACATTACAGCAGACAGCGTCCCCATTTTTACACATTACGGCAGATGGTGTCCCCCTTTATACACATTGAGCAGCCAGCGTCCCCCTTTTTATTGGTAGTAAGCGCCGCTGCAGCTGTCCCCTCTCCTTCCGTATTGGCTGCCTGGCGCTGCTGTGGATGCTGGGATGGTCCCCTCTCCTTTCGTATTGGCTGCCCGGCGCTGCTGTGGATGCTGGGATGGAGGAACCACATCCCAGCATCCACAGCAGCGCCAGGCAGCCAATACGGAAGGAGAGGGGACAGCTGCAGCGGCGCTTACTACCAATGAAATAGCGCTGCTGCGGCTCCAGTCCCCCTCCCTCCTCCTCCTTCTCCGCTGCCCGGCGATGCTCTCTCCTCCACAGCGTGGCGGCGGCGCACGGCGCACACAGCAGAGGCGGCTTGTAGAGTTTGACTCGTTACATGCCGCTGGCCGTGCACCCTCAGGGCAACTGCGCTACACGTAGTTACGGCCCTGGATAAAGAGGGGTATATATGTTATTCCATAAATCGGAGAATAAGACCAAAGCCTGTGAGCACACTCAAATCTGCCTACTGGCTTCATCCCCTTAAAGTTATACACTTACTAGACATAATATGCAGGGAAACTTATGTGCAAAAATCTTCTTCTGATCTCTTATGGCGAAACATCCACTTGATTAGAAGCTTAATTATACTTACAGTTAAACTACCTCCATTCTTTTGGATCCATTTATAGGACTTGTGAAAAGTGCTTACTTTAGTTTATATCAAGTTCTTTGGGATATCATGAATGAGCCCAGGATTTCAAACAAAAAGTGGAGGTTGTCTAATTAAGTAAATAAGATTCTAATCCAATTGAGGAATAGACATAAGTAATACAGGATAACAGGTTTTTCCATATATCCTTCTGTACGTATTATGTTAGGTTGGTATTGGGATGCCGGCAGTCAGAATACCAATAGTGGCATCCCCCGACCTGTTCAGTAAGTATGCTAAGCCTTACCCCCCTAACCCTCCAACTCTGCAGTCTGAACCTAAAAGCCCCCCCCCCCCCGGAGCCTAACCCAAACCCTCCATGGTGGTGCATAACCCTTGATCTTTATAGGAGTTCCAGCACCAGTCTTCTGACCAGTGTCGGCATTCCGGTGTTGGCATTCTGACTGCCAGAATCACAATCGCCGGTATGACGACTGGATCATATCGGATCGCATATGTTACCCTCGCTGAGGTATGAACATCATCAAGAGAGACTCTGGGCCTAATTGTCTGAAATTAAGCAGCCGCAAGGAAGCAATTCCATGTGATTCAAATTCAATTGCAGCAGGAGGCGTCTGTAGGTTATAGACGCCTCATGCATGTATTTGCGAGATCCAAGTGCTGCTTCTGAGTATGCAGCCCCGAATCACCATAGGTTGTGATTCGCAATGTTTTTAGGAAAAGTTCAGCCTGCATAAGCCGAAGCTTACTCTGGCTGGCCGTTGGTGCCGGACACCAGGGTCTAGTAAGTCTGTGTCCAACAGCTCAGACCATGGACCCATCATACCTTCAAAACGGGGATGACACGCCTCCCTTTTGAAGAATGGTGCCAGATGCAGCCCCTGCTCCACCTTCATCCCCCCCATGCTGCAACATGTCAATCATGGGGACTGCAAACTATATTGCATGACCAGTTGTGCCTACACAGACCCCCACACCAACTTTCCCCTGGGCAAAACCGTTTTGCAATCCAGGTCAGGCAGATTTAAAAAGTGCAGAGGTTATGATTTAAGAGAGTTTTGTCCAGACTCAAATCTAAGTAAAAAATAAAGCTGTCCAGCATTTGTGGCTACAAGTAAGAACAGCCAGTATTTACCCAGCATGCAAAAAATAAAAGTGTTTGCACCCCGTACATTGCAACATGGTTTGTTCCAGATACAAAATTACGTGCTTCTTTGCTTTGTTCCCAACTCAGAATCAAACCATAATGTTAAGAACAACAATTTCAGAAGAATAAACCATACCAACTTTACACATAAATGCATTTATATGGTTATTTTTTGTTTATGAAATAGTTACCAGCATACTGTACATATTGTTTTAAGTTGATCTACTGATATTTATGAATTTTTGTTGGTAATTGTATAACATATGAAAATGTCACTGAATACACTGTAACAATTAATTTCATCTTGTCTAATTTGGCTACATATATATGTGGCCAGTTTGAATGTCTGTTGCTGGGTCTGAAGAACAAACTAATGTGTGGCTATCTTAATTCAACTTGCTCTGATAGTTTAATTACCTGAACCACTTTTCAATGTTTGGGTGTGGAATTACAGGTTTATAGAATTACAGGTTCCGGAATCCCCCAAACCAAAAATTGGTGTCCAGAAAATGCCAAGAAAGTAAACTAGGCTACAGTGAAGTTTATGACCATAGAGTGATGCAGAACTACTCCACCTATTTTTATTTTACTACATCATATGTAGACCAGAGAAGCATTTAAAAATGATCCTTAACTTCAGGCTGCCAAAATTGCATGATGGAATACAAAAACAGCTGCTGTTTCAAGGAAGGATTGCTGAAGACTGTTCCAATGCAGTTGACTAGAATGAATCCATACCATATTTGTATAGTATGCATGTATAAAGAAATGTAGGGGTTAATGATTGGCTTTCATTAAGATGTTGTGCTTCCTAGTGCTATGGTTCTTTTTCTTCACCATAAAAGGAGCTGGTAAGGTATTAGGCCTGCTGCAGACTGGCTTAGCTGTGATCTTAAGCCTTATGTGGAAAACCAAACACTGCTAGGTTTTCTAGGCTAAATAGTTAACTATTAGAAATTTTAGTTCTAATAACACAGTACAGAAAATGTTATATCTATTATCTTCTTGTTCTTGATGAAAGAAAAGTTCTATAATTTAATAAATATATTAATCTTTTTTTGTTGGTTTCAGTCTATTTTTAAATTCTTTTTGACACATATCTTATTGATTTTGAAACAGTTACTATTGGGTATTTGACATTATTTATTTTATTGCATTTTTTATTTTGTTGGAAATAAAATTTTTAATTTTCTTGATTACTTTGTAAATATATTTAGATTTAAGCTATCATATTCAATGTTATGATTATTTATTAAACTCTATCTCATTTGAATCAATTAATCAATTTTGCTATGGTTGGGGTAAAGTATTATATTACTTTGTTTTGTCTTATGAGGTATTTTGAAACTATTATAACTTAATAACTAGCATTTGAAACATAGTAATTAAATTATAAATACAATTTAACTCTATTTGAGCTAGTTTATAGTATTTTTTTATTTTTTACTAATGAAGTTGTATATGTTTTTGGGTTGTATATGAACTGTCCTAGGTCTAGACAAACATTAGGTAGTTATGTGTAGGGGATTCTTTACCATGTTCTATTGGCATAACCAACATAATTTATTTTGTATTTTATTTAATATCTATGGTAGGAATAAAATTTTAAATCGTATATTTACTGTGAAGTATTTTACAATGAATTAGGTTAAACCAGGTGCATCTAAATTACTTTTCTCTTATTGAAACAATATTCTAAATGGATTGGTCAAAAAGTTGTGTAATTAAGTTGATTGAACAAGTATCTGAACAACTGAAGCAGTACAATATGGCCCTGTATGTATGTATCTAGCTAAATAATCTAGTTATCAATATGAGTGACCACCATATTACATCTACCTCACATGTCTTATATAACATCTAACTCACATGTCTTATTAAGACAATAAAAGGGCTATATTATAGGATGGTGTGAAAGAATGGAGGGAGAAGTCCTGAGTCAGGGTGTTCTGTCTAGCTGAACCTTCTGGAATGCAGAATTTTTGTTAATGTGAATTGTAAAAGAAGATTGGTTCAGTCAATCAAACTATTAAGGTGTTACACTTGATCTAGAAACACATTATAGACAACAAAGACCATTAATCACAAGCTGACATGTCCAATCATGGAGTATAGTGTCCTTCCAAAGTCAAATCAAAAGACCAAGTTAATTATTTATGGCGAAACAGATATCTATTTGCCTTTAACAGCTTTTGCTGTTTTGTACCATAGTCTAGCATAGTATTTGTCATTCACTCTTGAAGCTCATTCAATGAAATAACTTTGTAAGACGTATTTTTCATTATCTCCTGGTTCTAGTTTTACTATATCAAGAGATAATGTTTTGTCCTTCTTGATGGGGAAAAAAAAGAATAAAAACAGCATGCATCTATTATAGCATTTAGAGCACGGGATCTTATTCTTTCCTGAACCTGTTTTGAATGAAAAAAATATTTTGTAATCATTAACTAAAATGTGGATACAAGAAAAGTTTATGTTTAAACATTAAATGTTTATTGTAATAATAACTATAATTAGTTTATAACTCTTACAAATTGAAGTACTTATACTAAATAATTTTAAAATGTGACAAATAGTTTATTAATTGGCAGTTTGATACATTTTTGATGGAAAGGTTCAAGTGAACTTATCCTAATTGTCATAGAGACCCATATTTCAGTAGAGTCTGCTACTTTGATAAACCCAGAACATATGGCAATATAGTGGTTTCCTGGACTGGCACTCTCTCAAAAGGATTGTGGGCTTCAGTGCCCTCTGGAATCAATCCATTAGTACCCAGTATACACAAACAGTGACACTCAGAGACTTGGTGCAGAGTCAATGTATTAAATAAAAAATTGTGACATGCCAATGTTTCCGGGCACATCAACCCCTTTGTCAAGGTGAAAAATGCAGCTAAATAACTCACCTCTTAAATAGAAGGAGAAAGCCCACCTGGTGTGTTACTGGGACCCAGAGAACCGCTGTAGTCACTTCCGCCTTGTCCCTTCCAAATGACATCACGGTGCTGGCAACAGCTGGCTACCATGGTAACCTGTCCGTTGTCTTACTTTTCCATGTGTCATTTGTAGTGGGGAAGAAGAAAAAAAAAACATAGAAACCAACTATCCACACCCCGTGCGGATGATGTACAGATTCTAAACCTATACAATAGAATATAGTGAAAAAGAGAATAAGAACAATAGGAGGAAGGCTGACAGATAAAGTCATTGTTTGAACCATTACAGCTTGTATTAATGAATTAAAACTGTCATACCACAAGTCACTATTTTAATTTAATACATTGATTTTGCATCAATTCTCTGAGTGCCACACTGCTTGTGTCTACTGGGTATTATATACACTATATGGACAAAATTATTTGGCCACACCTATTAATTGTTGAATTCAGACCCGTTGCCACAGATGTATACAATCAAGCACCTAGCCATGCAGTCTCCATATGCAAACATTTGTGATATAAAATTAGTCATTTTGAAGACCTCAGTTACTTCAAACGTGGTACTGTAATAGGATGTCACCTTTGTAATAAGACAGTTCATGAAATTTCAACCCTGCTGGAAAGTCTACAGTCAACTGTAAGTGATATTATTTGAAAGTGAAAGCCTTTAGGAAAAACAGCAACTCATCCATGAAGCGTAAGACCAAGTAAAATCACAGAGCGGGGTCAATGACTACTAAGGTGCATAGTGCATAAAAGTCCCAATGCTCTGCTGATTCCAAAGCTGAAGAGTTCATAACTTCCACTGGCATTAATGTAAGCACAAAATCTGTGCTGCAGGAGTATAATGGAATGGATTTACATGGCCGAGCAGCTGCATGCAAGCCTCACATCACCAAGTCCAATGCTTGGTATTGGATGAAGTGGTGTAAAGCACATCGACACTGGACTGTGGAGCAGTGGAAATGTGTTCTGTTGAGTGACAAATCATGGTTCTTTGACATTCAGATGGGTGAGTTAGGGTTTGGTGGATGTTGGGAGAACATTACCTGCCTGACTGCATTGTACCAACTGTGAACTTTGATGCAGGATATGGTATGTGGCTGTTTTTCAGTGTTTGGACTAGGCCCCTTATCTCCAGTGAAAGGCATTTTTTAATGCTTCAGCATACCAAGAAATTTTGGACAATGCTATGCTTCCAACTTTGTGGCAACAGTTTGGGGAAGGCTCTTTTCTATTCAAACATGACTGTGCTCCAGTGCACAAAGCAAGAACTATAAAGACATGGTTTGATGAGGTCAGTATGGAAGAACTTCACTGGCCCACACAGAGCCCTGATCTCAACCCCATTGAGCACCTTTGGGATGAACTTGAACGGAGATTGTGAGCCAGGCCTTCTCATCCATCATCACTGCCTGACCTCATAAATGCTCCACAGAATGAATAGGCAAAAATTCCCACAGAAATACTCCCTCCATTGGTTACCAGTATTCTACCATATTAAATATAAAATACTTTTACTGACATACAAGGCTATTAACCAAACTGCAACAACATACATCTCTTCATTAATTTCAAAATATTTTCCTACCCGACCTCTCCGCTCTGCACAAGATCTGTGTCTCTCATCCACACGCATTACTTGTTCACACTCAAAATTTAAGGACTTTATCCGGGCTTTACCCACGCTGTGGAATGCCCTCCCATGCACAATAAGATTCGCCTCTAGTCAGAGGCGTATCTACCTATTGGCAGGATGGCACTCGCCAGGGGCGCCAGCCAAAGAGGGGCGCCACCCGATGGTTGCACTCGCGGCCAGGAGGTAGATACACTTCGTACCCCCTTCCCCTGCCAGTTCCTCACCTGCCCCGGCATCAACCACGGAAGGCAGGAGCTGGAACCACTGTAAGGTGCTGGAGTCCGGCGCTGCACCGCATTTCAATAAAGAAACGCTGCATAAACTACAGCTCCCAGCAGCCCTTGCTGCCGCAGCTCACAGAAGCAAGGGCTGCTGGGAGCTGTAGTTTATGCAGTGTTTCTTTATTGTAATGTGGTGCGGTGCCGGACACCAGCGCCTTACGGTGGCTCCAGCTGCTGCCGTTTTGGGGCACATGGATGGCTGGCTGCCGTAGCTCAAAACGCAGCGCAGCAGCTGGGAGCAGACATGGGTCCTTGGACGAGGACGTGTGTGGGTGGAGCCATAAACTCCAGGGCGGAGCGGACTCCGGGAGACAACTGAGTACTGGGTGTCAGGGAGGAGGTTGCGCTGAGGCAGCATGCTGTCCGGGAAGATGAATGTGGTGGCAGCACTACAGGGACAGCATGGTGAGCGGAGGGAGCAATGCCAGAACCGGGAGTGCAGGAGGTTTCCTGTCCAGCAGCGACACTCCCACCATGCCCTGGATGAGGTAAGCTTCTACACCGCTGAGTAGAGCCACTGGCCTGTGTTTATTGGGATCTGTGCAAACAAAGGAAGGTCCTGGGGGTAGGGGGTGCCGTGGGAGTACTCTGCTGGGTCGAGAAGTGGGGGGGGGGGCTCTCGTAGGTGCTGGCTGGGTCTGTGTGTGTGGAGGTGCTCAATTTGGTGCTTCTGTGGGGGTGCTATTCTGTAGAGTGACCATATTATCCATTTTACCTGGGTCGCTTATGGATTGCACAGGTTCTGTGGCTGGCTGACTTCAAGCCTACATTTCAGCTGGTTTTAATCAGCCACAGAACCTGTGTAATCCATAAGCGTCCCAGGTAAAAGGGATAATATGGTCACTTTATATTCTGGATGTGTGTGGTGTAGGGGTGCTGGGTCTGTGGTGGACAGTGCTACTCTGGGTTATGGGTTTGTGGTGGTGGGGTGCTCCTCTAGATGCCGGGGACTCCTGGGTGCTGTAAGGATGACACTACCCCACTCTTGTGTTATGCTGTGCCTGTGATATGTGCCGTGCAGTCCCCAGTGACCCTCTGTCAGGGACGGGTTGGGTATGGGAGATTAGCAGTAAGGATGTCGGCAGTAAAAATACTCACACAGGCATCCCAACTGCTCGGAACCCCAACAGAGGCACCGCACTTAAGTAACCCTAATAAAAACCCTCCCCCTAACCCTCCCTCTAGTGCGTAAAACTGACCCCCCCCCCCCCACAGCCTAAACCTAACCCTCCTCGGCATACTTACATTCGGGATTCCGGTTGCTGGGATTTGACAGGCTTTTCTGATGGAATGTGATACCTCTTGGATACATTTATGTATATATTAATTAGGTTTGGAGATTATGGTGTATCAATTTGTTCTTTAATGTTGCACACACTACGTGCTGGAGCTACAGCTGCTTCGATGTTGTTATATATTAATCAGTCTATATATATATATATATATATAAAGAAATACAGACTACGGCGCTTAGGTGCGGCTTTGTGTTATCTATACCTTAAATTTTAAAAATAACCTTTTTGTAAGAAATAGAAAAACACTTCTCACAATGTTAAGTGAGTGGCAGCTTATAATACATAAAGATGTGCTTGGCATGCACACTTAAAAATTTTAAGGAATTGGTGACAATAAGCGCCCAAGAGTGTGATTTATATAACAAGGTGAATATAAATGAAGGTATAAAGGGTGGGTATATTGAAACCAGTTAGAATAACTTATCTGAAAACCAGAGAAGCTAATTTCAGGCGATGCTTCTTGGATGCTTAATACATGTTGAAAAAAAGAAGAGCAAACATGGTGTGTACTGTTTTGTACAATATCAAAGTATAACACTGACAATAAAACACTTAGGCTTAATTAGGGAAATAGCATATTCCCAAGTATGTAATCAGTATATAGCCTAGGCAGTGTATATATAAAAACTTAAATTATTTAATACAAAAAATGACATAAAAATACATAAAGATGCATAAAAATATGTGAATAGCTGTATATCATGCGTACAGGATGAAAGATTATATCTAGCTTATCTGTCCATAAATAACTGGAATGCATGCGTACAGAATTCAGAGTGATAAAATGGCTTATCTGTCCATAAGAGGAAGTGTCAGCAGGTAATCCCAACGCGTTTCGTCCGTCTTCAGCAGGACTTTATCATCTTCCCTTGATGAAGTCCTGCTGAAGGTGGACGAAACGCGTTGGGATTACCTGCTGACACTTCCTCTTATGGACAGATAAGCCATTTTATCACTCTGAATTCTGTACGCATGCATTCCAGTTATTTATGGACAGATAAGCTAGATATAATATTTCATCCTGTACGCATGATATACAGCTATTCACATATTTTTATGCATCTTTATGTATTTTTATGTCATTTTTTGTATTAAATAATTTAAGTTTTTATATATACACTGCCTAGGCTATATACTGATTACATACTTGGGAATATGCTATTTCCCTAATTAAGCCTAAGTGTTTTATTGTCAGTGTTATACTTTGATATTGTACAAAACAGTACACACCATGTTTGCTCTTCTTTTTTTCAACATGTATTAAGCATCCAAGAAGCATCGCCTGAAATTAGCTTCTCTGGTTTTCAGATAAGTTATTCTAACTGGTTTCAATATACCCACCCTTGATACCTTCATTTATATTCACCTTGTTATATAAATCACACTCTTGGGCGCTTATTGTCACCAATTCCTTTATATATATATATATATATATATATATATATATATGTTTATAGTCATTATCATCAGGCCTTGCCATTTTTGATCTTAAATACATTTGTTGATGGGTACATATTTAGCTATATTATATAGTTTATGACATTAGTTTTCCTTCATATTTATTGCTGGCTTCACCGCAGAGATTCATGATCTACTACTCACTTTCAGATACTCTAAGCCTTAGTGCCGTTTATATGTTTATCATTTAGAGTACTCTACTATAATCAGACTGTTCACATTATTATGTTGGTGAAGGCACTTGTTTATTTTTGTAACTAGGCAACGTTCGGGTTGGTAACAGCGCAGTGAGTCTCGCGTCGCAGGTGTGTGACGTCACTCTTCCCCGGCATTTAGCGTGGTTGACGGATACTGTGACACAGGGTGATTTTCTATATATGTAAGCTAAGAGATTCTTCATTATCGTCCTGACAAAAGTTTTGAATGAATAAAACCGAAACGTTGACCACAAGGAATGGTGTTTGACGCCTGCTTATAGTTTAGCAACGTGGAAGTACTGTGAGTGCCGCCGATACCCTTTCCCTGCATATTCAGCTGCATTCAGCGACCGTGGAGGGCACCTTGGCAACTTTGTCTATCTTATTACCGAGTGCCGGCTACAACCTGATAGATATATAGATATAGATATATATATATAATACACACACCCCCACACAGTCATAGTTACACACACTTTCCCTATATCAAATGGGGATGGGGGGGGTGTCAGTCCCTTACTTTGCCAGTGGTGATCAGACCCCTAGATACACCCCTGCCTCTAGTCTCCAAACCTTTAAATGTTCCCTGAAAACTCACCTCTTCAGACAAGCCTATCAAATTCCAGACCCACCCACATAACCGTCAGTGCTTCCCTATATAATTACATCCTCTCTGTACAGTACATATAACATCACATATCTTGTCCTTCTTTACGCTCACACCCTACTTACACCTGGCCAACATTGTGGGGTGATCATATCATACAACCCATTAAGAACCTAGCAATCTGGTGGACCATTATACCATAGGTAGCATCTGACTTTGTGTATCAATGCTTATTTCCCCATAGATTGTAAGCTTGTGTGTATACTGTATATTGTATACTGTGAGTATACTGTATATTGTATAGTGTGTGTGTGTGTGTGTGTGTGTGTGTGTGTGTATGTATATATATATATATATATATAAGCAGTAATTTTATGCAAGAATGCAGGAAAGCATACATAAATGGTCGAGAGGTTCAGTTGTTATCCAGAACATACATCACAATGGGGAAGAAATGTGATCTAAGTAACTTTGACGATTGAATGACTGTTAGTCCCTAATAGGTGGTTTGGGTATCTCAGAAGATGCTGGAAGTTTCACACACAGTAATTTCTGTGTTTACATAAAATGCTGCACAAACAAAAACCATCCAGTGGCCGACATCTCTGTAGGTGAAAGTACCTTGTCAGTGAGAAAGTTCAAAATGGAATGACCAAACTGGTTCAAGCTGACATGAAAGTAACACTACCTTAAATAACCATGTGTTACAGGATGTAGTCAAAAGGTTGTTAATAACAATGATGACACTCAGATTGTAGACACCACAAAGTCAACAGTTACTATGACGATGCTGTTAAAAAGTCTTTTACCTTGCTGAGATTTATAGTACTACACATAGCAAAAAAAGGATGCAGGTGCACTATGCAATCATTACTACTCAAAATTGAAGTAAATATGCACACCAATGTCCAGGTCACCTCTTTATTGGGCAAGTCCCTAACATTTGTAGGACTTCACATCTGGGGCGCAGTGCTCCCCCAAACCAACCCAGCCAAACACACACCCCCTCCCAGGGACTTACACAAATGAAGGTTAGCAGTGTGTTGTAAAGTATCAGATAAGTGAAAGCAACTGCTCAGTGTTAAGACAAGAGTGAAAAATATGTGAGAAAATAGACACATAGATAAGAAAACAAAGTGATATAACATGTTAGTATAAGTGTTAATTGGTCATGCCCTGAAGTGGCTCAGCTAGAGCAGCTCAGGGAGCCCAATGCCCCAATGCTCACCCCAGGCAATGTATCAGCATTTTCAGAGTGTGGACAGGTGAAATGTCGACATTGTAAGAATTACAAATATAGGGTTAGGCTTGATGGTTAGGGATAGGCTGTGTGCGGAGGTTAGGGTTAGGCTACAGGGGGAGAGGTTAGGGTTAAGCAATAGAGGGAGGGTTAGGTACTAGGTATAAGGGAAATAAACTTACCGGAACAGTCACATCACCACAGGGACCCAGAAGACGCCTCTGCATTGCTGGAGCCGCCAGTAGATGGTAAATCACTGCTGGCCCACGAGAACAACATTTTCACAATCTAACATGACAACAGTTCATCACTGTCTACATGATGAATGTTGACATGGTCAATGTCGACATTATGACCATGTTTTCGTGATGTATTTTGACATTATGACTATCAACATTTTGTACCCACCCTGTGTTACAGCTGTCAGCAAAACAGCATCTACTGTATGAATGCACAGCACACATGACTTTGAAGTTGATGAGGTTCAACAGCATAAGATCACAATGATATTCTACGTAATTAATCTGGGCAGCACATTCCTTTTTGTGACATTGATATGACTGAACCACAATATTTAGAGCAGCATTTAAAAGGACTTAAGGCGCTTAGAGTTATCTTGTTAGATATGCTAGCATAGTTTGTGTGGGAGAGTTAGTACAACTAATATTCTAATGCTGCAAAAGACATCGGTAGAAAAAGACACTTCCTGCCAGCATTGTGATCCAAGTGCTGGGTTCCAAAGATTGGGCATCAGATCACCAACACAACCATTGCAGCACTCAGCCATCTGTGTAAGCCGAAGCTCCCTCAGCCTGGGCAACGGAATCCGTCTCGTGTCCAGGAAGTCGGTGAGGCAAACCCTGGGGTTGGCATGTCTACAAAATGTTTTTATAGAATGGTTCCATTCACCACCCTCTCCCCAAACTCCGCAGCATATCGGATGGTGAGTAGACAGTCGATTTTCTCAGTTTTCACAATTTTTTCCACATTTTTGTTTGTTTTTAATGTGCAAGGCCTTCCGGGACCTTCATCACCTTCGACATCCTCACAGCCGTCACTAAGGGGGTCATTATGAGTTTATTGCTAGCTGCTGTTGTTCACAGCGCAGTGATCATGCTAAAACTCTGCATTTCTGCGCATGCGTATGCACCGCAATGCACACGCGCAACGTATGGGTACAAAGTCCTTTGTGGTTTTGCACATTTTCTAGCATGGCACAATGCAGGAAGATTGACATGAAGTGGGCGTTTCTGGGTGTCAACTGACCGTTTTTAGGGAGTGCTTAGAAAAACTGCAGGCGTGTCGGGGAAAATGCAGGTGTGGCTGGGCGAACGCTGGGCGGGTGTGTGACGTCAAAAGTCGTCCCACCGTCATTAGAATCAACGCACACGAAGAGTAACTACAGGGCTGGTCTGCTGCACAAGCGTTTGCACTTCTGCAAAGCGAAAATACACTCCCCGGTGGGTGGCGACAATGCGTTTGTACGGCTGCTAAAAGTAGCTAGCGAGCGATCAACTCGGAATGACCCCTCTTTTGTGCCACTCATGGGCATTTTGTTCCCTTTAACTAAAAATGTTAAATCAACATAGAACATTTTTGAATACTGTGTGACAGCAAACTATCTGTGCAAGAGGGGTGAAACTTGCAAAAGCGTTTTGGGATAGTCCAAGGTCAATGTTCCTTCCACTTCTTTTAACTCAGCCAGTATGTTTATTTTTTTCAAATAGAGTCTTGTTATTAAATAGTCACACTTTGTATAATTTGCCTGAGCATGTGCAGAACAGAATCACACAGCAAACTGGTGTAGTACCCGCTCTGTAACGATAACACTAATCATTTCAAGGGTTTCTTACAAAACACAAACTTGGTTTTGGAGAATAAGATACATTAAAAA
Organism: Pseudophryne corroboree; assembly: GCF_028390025.1. NCBI lineage: Eukaryota > Metazoa > Chordata > Amphibia > Anura > Myobatrachidae > Pseudophryne > Pseudophryne corroboree. The sequence goes on along the minus strand of NC_086444.1, from coordinate 863,759,628 downwards.
AACGCATTTCAACTCTGTGCTTGCGGGGTCTCTCACTTGATTTACTTTATCTGTCTTCTTTGTGGAATCAATAAACCCATTCATCACCTTCAAAAAATAAACCTGAGAACAGACAAGATGACGATCCTAACACAACAGCTATTGCGCAATATCAATATGAATATATTTCCCTAATATGGGATAAAGTATACAATGCAGATCATTTCTGACCCCACACCCCAGCTATCCCATATGTGATAATCACTTATATCTCTCGCTTAACTTTCCTAAGGGTCTGCTAGTCTGAAACCAAAAACAAGCAAGATAATCATCTTTGAAAAGGCTTTTGTTTGATATGTTGGAGCAATTATTAACAACATTTCAGTGACAGGAACTGACTTGTCCTTTTTATAACATTGAAGATTCATTGCTGGTTTTATTTGGTGACAGCTGATTACACACTTGAAATGCTGAGGCTCCGTGACGTTAATACATGGTGGGTTTGGCAACAACACTATTTCCCCTTTACTGAAATATTTTTTTTTGTTTTTAACTGCTAGAGTGATGTTATTAGCAGTCCTAGCAGTTTCTGCGATGTTATCACAGATAAGTAGTGCCTTTGATGTTACAGAGGGCATTGGAATCAGTAGAAATGTCAGTCGCTTCAATTTACGTTTTTATCTGCAATTTGTGAAGATTATGGGTTAAAAAAGCCACTTACAGTAGAGCAATTGTCTACATTGTGCATCATGATGGAGAAGTGGATGGAAATGTCTCAAGTCTTTTATTACTATTCTTTCTTTATGAGCAGAGGTGAAAAGATGTCAGTGGTTTCAGCAAGAAACACTTGTGCTTTTGTTAATATTCAACTCTGTAACTCTGTAAAGGTTGTTTTAATAATGTAAATTGTTTGACTGTAAAGTAAATGTTTTTACTATACAGTGTATGTAACTAGCTAGAGATACAACAATACAGTAGCTTGTAATACAAATAACAATTAAGCCATTCATAGATGGAAACCAAATCTATGGTAGAGGTTGTCAATGCATATCCAATCCCTAATAACGTTGTTGTATTAATGTAAGAGCAAATTATCTCTCACGTGCAGAAAATGTCAGTGTGAGCAAATCAATGGACAAGCCATGTGTCTGGTGTATGACATCTGTGTAGCAATTTTACAAATTAGTGGTAGAATTACCACTGGAGCAGCCCATGTGACTGCTATGGCAACTGGCTGTAATGGGGACCCAGCAATACTGACCCCCTCCAGATATTACTCTATGCTTTTTTCAGTAAAGGTCAGGAAATGAGCAGTGAAGTAACTTCCGCTGCAGATTCACTAAGAGCATGGGTCAATTTAGACTTTGGTCAGAAATTTTAGGATAGAAAATAGGTAGAAATTTTAAGATAGAAAATAGGTAGAAAGATTTACTCAAATTAACAAAAATAAATACACACACATTTTATACTTATGACTTACAGACAGCATATTAAATCCATATTTACCATCTGCACTGTAATCACAAATTGTCCTTCACAGAGGCAATTATTTTACTTCATATAGAGTAATATCTTTGACACACATTTAAAAGGCATAAGAACAGTTCTAGATGGAAAGCCAAGGACAATGGTGGTCATTCCAAATTGATCGCTCGCTAGCTGCTTTTAGCAGCATTGCACACGCTAGGCCGCCGCCCTCTGGGAGTGTATCTTAGCTTAGCAAAATTGCGAACGAAAGATTAGCAGTTCTGCTATTAAATATTTCCCTGCAGTTTCTGAGTAGCTCCAGACCTACTTCTAGATTGCGTTCACCTCAGTCCGTTTAGTTCCTGGTTTGATGTCACAAACACGCCCTGCGTTTGGCCAGCCACTCCCCCGTTTCCCCAGCCACTCCTGCGTTTTTGGCTGGCATGCCTGCAGTTTTTAGCACACTCCCGAAAAAACGCTCAGTTACCACCCAGAAACACCCACTTCCTGTCAATCACTCACCGATCAGCAGAGTGACTGAAAAGCTTTGCTTGGCCCTGTGTAAAATTGCATAGTTTTGTGTGAAATTACTTAGCGCGTGCACTCTGCGGCCCATACGCATGTGCAGAAATGCCGCTTATTAGCCTGATCGCAATTCTGCTAAAAAACGGCAGCGAGCGAACAACTCGGAATGACCACCAATGTGTCAAAAATGTTTATCTCAGAAAATATATTCTCACATTTCTAACTCAGTTACAATGAATATAGTAAGGCTAAAATCAAAGAAGGAAGTGAATCTACATTCCATGAATTTCAAATATCCTTTCATCTGTGGTAATTAACAATTATTGGGTGGGATGTACTAATCTTGGAAATGCAGCAAAACTGTAATTTTTGTATGTTTGCTGCATTCTCCATGTGCTTCAAAGTGGGTATCAGAGATACCCGCTGCAGACCGCCGACACTGCAGTCCCCATAGAATGCTATAGGGCTGTGATGTGTCGGTATGCATTAAGCTCCGAAGAGTAAAAGTTTCCTGGTAGGCAACACCATACAGGGCTGTTTCTAGCCAATTTGGCTCCCAGTGCAAGATTTAAAAATGCGCCCCCCCATGACATAAAAAAATGTGCCCCCCCCCCCCACACACACCTAGATAAAAAAAAACTTGCGCGCGCACCCGGCAAGGGGGCATGACCTCATATAAATGGGTGTGGCCTCATTTAAATGGGCGTGGCCTCGTCTGAAAAGACTACCTCACAATCCAGTTTTTGACCCTGCTCCAACAGATCACGACCACTACAGGAAAAAAAAATCTACCATATTAAGCCCCACACAGTAATGCCCCCTGCACCATATTATGCCACACACCGCAATGCCCTTGATACACAAAATCCCCACACTACGGCAGGCAAAAGTCCCCATTTCACACATTACGGCAGGTGTCCCCATTTTACACATTGAGAGAGAGAGAGAGAGAGAGAATACTTACAGAGGCGATTACCGCTCTTCAGCCCGCCTCACCAGTCACTCCTCGCGCCGCCTTTCCCTTTTCCTAACTTGGATCCCCCACTGTTCTCCGCTCGGGGGGGGGGGGAGTTTTGCTGAGTGACGGGGTTGCGTCGTGACGTAACGACGCAACCGCGTCATTCCGTGAAACTCCGCCCCCTGAGCGGGTTACTCAGGGAGAAATAGGAGGGGGAAGCAGGGAGCCACAGTTAGTGCTGCGGCGGTTGCACTGCTCGCCTGCCCCAAGAAACGGCCCTGACACCATCTATAGATGGCGGTGACTATAGAAGCCAATGGGCTTCTTAACATTGAGTTCCCCTGAGAGACATCTCAACCCCCCTTAGTTTGCACTTGCGCAGGCCAATGACTGTGCACACGCAGTAGGACTGCCAGTCATAAATCCAGAAAGCCTCACAACACAAAGAACAGCTCTTATTGTAAGAGTGTCCTTTGCAATTCTATCCATGCTTACAGTGTTAATAAATGCCAGTATGAATGCGATAAGCAATATGCAATATGCGATGCATAATGCATCCGCCCTTTGACATGTTTTTCCCACACATGGAAATTGGAAGGCAGTTAGAGATGGCTGCTGTTTAGATCAGTTATGACCCTCATCTGCTGAATCGCACCTATAGTTCTACATGCCTACACAACAGTCCTGCTGCTAGACCCACTAAGCACAACTGTTACTGCTGCCATCTCTTTCCTCCTTTGGGGGGAGAGTTATCAAATATTGGAGAGAGATAAAGTGGAGAAGTTGCCCATACAAACCAATAAGCTTCAGACATTGAACAGGCTGTTCTAGATAAATCATAGTTACAGTAGAAGTTGATTGGTTGACGTGGGCAACTTCTCTGCCTTATCTCTCTTAAAGATTTGATAACTCTCCCCTTACTGATCCCCATTACCCCTTTGTCATTGTTGGCAGCAGCTGCTGCCACAGCTTCTTCAAACAACTTTATGCAGCTCAAAAGTGGAAGCCTTATCAAGGTTGCCAGCAGCTGACTGGGTAAATATTTCTATAATGACTGGTTTATAGTTCACAAATATACCAGGCACCAATGGCTGCTTGAATGTTGGTGGCTGATGTCTTACTGTAGCCCAACACATTTTCCACACCAGCAGCTACAATTGCTGCCTCCTTATGTATGCTCCCCACACCTGTTTAGTTGTAAGCTCATGTTTATTAACATTTATTTACTCAGTGGCAACATATAGTATAGTATAGTAGTGCTTTAAAATTGGGAACAAAACAGTAATAAAGAGACTGAGGCGGGAAATCAAATGTTATTGCACCCCTGATCTCCCATCTAAAGTGACCGGAATATCAAGGGTGATATTCAAATGCCATCACTTATCGCGTTGATTGCGCCCATTACACTCGGGTTAAGGCGGGCAAAGCACCTAAACCTGACCAAAGTAATGGGCGTGAGCGTGAAAAGATGCTTTTGGGCACCCAAACCGATCTCGTTACGCGCATTTCAGCTGAAATGAACGCCCATCTGCAGCAACATTAGAATACTGCTGGCGGGCATGGTAGGAGGCGGGAGGGGGGTTTAGGGTGGAGAACTGAATCTCTCCCTGAGTATTAAAAGACAGAGTTTTATGAGGGCCCTGCTCATAAGCTTATGATCTTTCCCTTATTTGTATTGTAATCCTCTTCAGAGTATAGCACTGTGTATGATGTCAATAATTTAAAAAGGCTATTGGGCCTGATTCAGATATGTACATAAACCATTGGTTTACAAACATCTCTGATGTTTACTGAACTGCGCATGTGCAGGACCCATTCTACGCATGTGCAGTACAGGTGCTGCGTTAGTGGATGCTGTGCCCCCTAAGCCACAAGCTGTCATCTTATTGGCAGGCTGTGGTTGTTTGGGGGTAAGGAATGGGGGTGATGGCCAGAGTTCCTGAAAACATGGGGTGTTGGCTTTGTTTTCTAGGAGCGGTGAGGCTGTGTCTTCCGACGCAGGTTTATTGGCCTTGGCTATGGAGCTGAGATGGTCATTCTGAGCAGATGGCCGCCACTGTGACCAGTGGTCATGATGGTGATCCATTGCTGCATCTTTGGAAGCAGCACTCGAATCTGCGATGTCATCAGTGGGAATCCTTTGTCCTCAGACACCCCCTGTGGCATTAGCATATTTTTGTATCATTGCTGTGTACAAAGATGCAGCAACAATGCAAATAGTGTACATTTCTGAATCAGGCCATTGTTAACAATACTCTTTAATAACAATATGATGATGATGATGATGAAGGTGGTGATGATGATGATTATTAGTATTCCTTTAATAATAATTTATCTTTATAGAAATTTGCATGTACTCTGGGTTTCTGTAAATAACTGAAATTACTCACCCTTTCCATTAACCAAATCTATAAGGCCAGGGCCGAAACTAGGATTTTCGTCACCCGGGGCAAGGCAGTAACTTGGCACCACCCACCCCGGAAAAAAAATATAAAATACAAAATAAATACATAAACCTAAATTAAAAAAACAAGAAACCATCAGACTAAAATAATCAGATTATCAAAAATTTTGAAAAAAGGGGATACTGTTGGACAATATTCCCCTATTTGCCCCAAATGCCTTATGCGTCACATGCCCCCCCCCCCAGCAACGTGTTCTACTACACGCCCCCCTGTGTGTCCCCATACATTGCACTATATAACTGCACTATATCATAACACTTCATCACTGCACTACATTCCCCTATCCACTGCACTACATCACTATACTACATCCCCTACACGCTGAACTACATCACTACACTACTTGCCCTATACACTGCACTACATATCCTATATGCTACACTACATCACACTACATCCCCTTATATGCTACACCACATCAGTGTACTACATGCCCCTATATACTGCAATACATTACTACACTACATATACCCTATATGGTACACTACATTACTACACTACATCCCCCAATAAGCTACACCAAATCCTCCATCTGGGAGGCAAAGCGGAGGTTGATACTGCTAACTGGGAGCACAGTGCCAATAATAAAGTCTGTCTTTAAACTCACCACAAAGCTGCTGTAGTGATACTCAATGAGAGTTGGAGGTTGTCCAGGCTCGTAGTTTCCACTGTCAAGTGGATAGCTAGCAAAGTGAGCATTTTATTTCTGTAACATCGGTGACTGCACCTGTTAACAAGCAAAAGTCTGTGTCCTCTCGATGGTGTGTAGCCGGCAGCTTGTTATCGGTTGGTGCTGGGCAGGCAGCCAGGATCATAACCTGCTGAAAAACACAGCACCAACAGCTCACTTCTATAGCTTGCACAGTGCACCGCATGCTAGTCACAGCACTGCATGGCAAAGAAGAGAGTTTAAGACAGTAGCCAGCAAAGGAGAGATCCCATGTACTGGTGCTCACCTGCACAGCGTCGGAGCCACAGCTGCGGGCAGGCTGGTGGGTCAGAGACACCGCCTCGGGAACCGTCTGCTGTCTCACTGGTGTCTCACTGGAGCAGAACAGCACTGCCTGTAAACCGCCCCCCCCCCCAAAAAAAACCCTGCTTCTCTGTAACTCCTCTGCGACCCCTCAAATCCTGCACCCGGGGCGCATGCCCCCTTTGCCCCCCCCCCTCCCCTAGTTGCGGCCCTGATAAGGCAACTGCTAAATACCCACTTTTCACAGTATAAAAAAATATTAGTAATATAGTCTACTGAATTCTTATTATTTAGCTATGAATAATATGCATTATGAGTAAATGAAAGTAACTACAGCGCTATAATTAAGTTTGCATATACTGTAGGTGATACAGTGTTCCTTGATTTGATATATTTATTACACCAATAAAAATAAAATGTCTGGAGTTTTGTATAGAATCTGAGACAGAGGAACACAGACATGTTTTTTGAAGTCAAGCTTTTTAAAATATCCAAAAAAATTTAATAATCTGGGAAACAAATTGTTGCTAAACATTCTCTTTGTGGTTGTATATAGGTATAAAATAATAAAGTCCATTGAGACATGCTGAATAACTTTTATAGTTTTTCTAAATAGAAGGATGCTTTTTAATGATTAAACAAGCAAGCTACCCAGACAGTGCAATTTAGGAACGTTTATCACTCTTTCCCATCAGAAATAATTCATGTGTGCTATATTCATACTGTATGTGTCATATAATAAAACGATAGGTGCTGCCTCAACACAGTGTTCTAGGGGGTTATTCAGAGTTGTTAGCAAATCAAAAAAGTTAGCAACTGGCAAAACCATGTTACATTACAGGTGGGGCAGATGTAACATGTGCACAGAGATTAGATTTGGGTGGGGTGTGTCCAAACTGAAATCTAAATTGCACATGTTACATCTGTCCCACTTGCAGTGCAACATGGTTTTGCTCAATTGCTAACTTTTTTGGTTTGCTAACAACTCTGAATAACCCCCTTAGTCCCAGGGATGGATCTAGACTGTTCTTTTAGGGAGGGAGGTTTAAAAATTAATACAGACGCCTCCTCTCTCTACTCATTACTCCTCCCACATCCAGTCCTGTGCCTACCATTTTTTAGACTGTAATATCATCCCCCGGAGGCAAGAGCAGGGCTGCCTCACCTGTAGCTCCCAGTCAGTCAGGAGGAGGCTGAGAGAGAATGGCCCTGGGAGGAGCAGGGCATGCTTGAATTTACAGTTCCACCGCACTTGAAAAACTATAGGGTACACAGGCTTGCATTAGATACCTTACATAAAACCCGAAGACGTGTCTGCAAGTTTTATCCATAAAAATAGTGTATTCCTAAGGCTTCCTGTATGCAACACCTGCCAACCTCAGATAATGCAGTGTCATATAACCTGGCTGCTCATTAATGTACTGCCTTGATACAAACGATATGCCAAAAGTTCCCATAGCATTATTTCTGAGAACATAAAATGCATAGAAACACATACCTGATAAATAACTTTACAGAATAATTAAACAGCGGAAGTGAGTGCAACTGCAGCTTCACCCCTGCCCTGTCACACTGCCTACCAACACAAAGTGCAGTAACACTGACAGGACACTGCCTCAACACTGTACTGTTATTCAGAATAGAGCTGTCTGACAGTACATAATACGTACAAGTCATCTGACTAGTCCCAGAAGCAGCCTCCTTTTATCCCTCCTCCTTGTACTCCTCTGGCCGGACTGCATCCTCTTAATCACAGCGATTGAGCAGCAGCACACTAAAGAGTCAGAATGACTCATTACAAAGCCGCCAGCTCGCCGCGGGTCCCTCCACAGCAGACACACTGACATCGCAGCTCACCCCCGTGCCCAGAGCTGCAGCAGCAGAAAATTCCTAAGTTGGCGTGGCTGTATCTGTAGTTACGGGGGACGTTCGCCCCAATCGCCCCCCCCCCACCCCCCTAAATCCGGCCCTGCTTAGTCCTGTATTGGATTTAAAAGCAAGAGGTTTTTACCCAGAATAGTCGCAGAAGCCTGTTGGGAAATATGAAGTTAAATCAATAAGATAATTTAATGTAATAAATGAATCAACTGAAAAGTTGTTTAGTTGACCTTATTGGACTTGAGCTAACTACCTGGGTTGCTTGGCCTGAATGTTGGGCAACTGCATCTGATTTGGTGAAACATGAGGATGGCCAGCAGGAGTGGATTGTCATATTTCTGTGGATAGGGCATGCTATGGAGAGCCCATGCACATTGAACTAAAACTGAGCATTGGGAAACTGCAAATGGAAGCCGTTTTTTCTGGGACTGCAGCATACAAAATATACAGCACCCAGTACATTCACATGGTTATAGTATTGTTACCTTGCTGTACATGTCTGCTAAAGGGCAGGTGTGACCTGTAGTCAAAAAGGATGTTGTTTGCAGCGGCTTCTGCTGTCCCTGGGCTGCAGCGCTGACAACCTTGTGCAGGGGGGAATGCTAAGCACATATAAACATACATGTATTGATGTGTGTAATATATGTGCTGGCATGTGTCCGGATCGGTAGCGGCGCTGTATACCACAGCCCCTGTGCAGGACTCAGGACTCAGCATTAGGCTTCCCTTTCCTACAAATATTACATACACTTACACCATACTTGCCTACTCTCCCGGAAAGCCCGGGAAGCTCTCAAAATTCGGATGGTGCTCCCGACCTCCCGGAAGAGTGGGCAAGTCTCCCGGCTGGACCCTCCAAACCCAAGTCCCTGGAAGTCCCCTGAAGTTGGCGATGTCTGGCGGGGAATCCGATGACACTCACTCACTATGCTGGTAATCTTGGCAATGTGTAGCAGGGACAGGGCCGCGATGACGTGATTCCGCTGTCACGCCCCGGGCCTGCCCCCATTTGGTTTCACTGCCCCATGCCACGTCCTCTCATCCCGCGGCCATGCCCCCCACTTTGCTGTCCTGGCTGTCTCCTCCCGGACGAGACAGCCAGAATGTCGGCATGTATGATCTAAACATGTATGTTTATATGCACTTAGCGTTTTCCCCCTGCACAAGATAGTTGCTGCTGCTGCAGCCGCTGATGTGTTTTTTGTACACTCTCCTGGTGGCCAAACTGAACACAGAATAGTCTTTCCTGGGACTATTTAGTGAATCCTTTATAATGCTGCTGAAATGACGTTTACTTTACATAGTATGAGGCTAATCACATTACAAAAGTTGGCAATGCATTGATCATATTACAACATATTACATATTAAAAAAAACAAGACAAATTAGTAATACATTATTCTGAAGCATCATTACTTGTCAACTACATTGAGATGGACTTGTGAATCTCAATGTTATCATGTATTAAGATGCCTTACACACCAAGCTTGCCACATGAAGACATACTGTACTCGCTTAATGATTTAGAGAAACCTGTGTGATGTATATTTCAGTATGTCATTTTTTTAAATACCTTGTTTTGTCATCATTTTAGCGCAAATAAATGTATTTATTCCTATTGACCACAAACAAACATATTTTCTATGACATAAGCCATTTAGACTAAATACCATATCTAGCTTCCCTCAGTATAGGAGAAATCGGTTTAATAGGCATGAATGTGACACCTTTCTATCACAAGTTGTCCTTCACTATTATATACAGTATGTATATATATATATATATATATATATATATTTATTTGATTTTACTGTATAGATCAAGATCTCTGACAGATAGTTAGGCAGTCGAACTTTTCTAAGTGTAAGGCCAAGAGCAATATGTCAGAAATGCTTGCTCTAGAAAACTGCATTCTCAAATTTCCAACTCAATTACAATAGAAAAAAATGCAAGAGCAAAATACTGAAAGATTGTACAGTTATGTAATGGAGAAAAAGCAAACAGGTTAATGCTAATGACATTGTTCTAAGCACTTCCTTGTTTTATTACTTTTTTTTAAAGATATCCATATTTAAATCAATTTGTCATTACCTAGTACTGTATGTTAAAATAAAGAGGCCTAAAACACTGTTTACATTTGTCTTCCATCTATTCACATTAAGGGAAAAAAGCAGTAAATAACCGATTTACTGCAGTCTTTACCCCCTGTTTTTTGTGTGGACATTTTGAAAAACACAGGGATCAAGGAACTTATCCTGGAACCATGCGTTTATCGCGATTGTGGCCATGAAAAAATATCAGTACTCTGGAATCTTCTTTCTCCTGCAGGTGAAACAGGATTGAATTACCCACCCAGGGATCAATTAGATGTGGTAATTTACAGTGGCTGGACAAATACCCCCCCCCCCACACACACACACACACACACACACACACACACACACACACACACACACACACACACACACACACACACACACACACACACACACACCCCTTATAACAAATACAACTTTTCAAAAACTGGATAAGCTACAAGTCCTTATTCAGACACATATAGATTTGCAAAATGCAATTCAAATATGTTTATATATTTGCAAACGATTCAGAGTAAGAGGAATATGCAAATTTCGAGCTATGACCCCGTCTCCTTAGCTGAGGCTCCTTCCCCTGTGATTCACTCCTAACGTAGCAGCAGAAATTAATTGAAAATTTTATTTCATGTTTTAAGTTTGGTTTTATTTGTTATGCGAATACATTTTTACTAAATGATTCATTTCTATTGATTGGTACGGTATTTTTATTTTCTGAAATTGTGAGAATAATTTATATTTAATCATTTTAGATATATCTCCTCATGACAATCTTCTATAATAAACAGTATAAGGAGTTTTTATCCCTTTCTATCATATATTTAATAAACTTATTCATTTTCTGCATGAATTGGCTGGTTCTGTATGAGTTAGGAATTTAGGCCACAATTTAGTGCTATATAGACAAACCTTATAATTAAGCACATAATCCAATAATATACTGTACATATCAGCACTGGGAGAATGATTTCTTTGTGCACGCTATTGTAGGGTTTGGTTGAGAGACTCTTAACTCCACAGACTGTAGATTTAGGTACAACCCCTTGGTAAACATTCTTACCATATTTTCATATCTCTTATAGATGTATAGACATCATGCTGCTCTGCTTTGGAAATTCTGCCATCATTGTGGCCACTGCATCATTTTAAGTCACTGTTCAACACTTTTCTGAAAAAAACAATAACAAAAAACCAGTATTTACAATGGTTAGTTTTTTTGGTTACTAATTGGTTCCAAGTTCCATTTTTACCTGCCAGGTGGAAAACCCTAGTCACTAGCCTTGCTACATTATAACTGAAAAGCAATCATTGCTATTATTTACAAGTGTCCTTGACGTCTTTTGTTCTACGTATGGCCATACTTGTTACCATTGTTATGAATTACACATTTGTTATTTATTTCTTGCTGTGTCAATAATGTTTACATTGTATTACCGACTGACAAACTGTTTTGCAATACCTCAATAAATAAAAAATTAATGCAGATTTTTTAGTGGGAAAACAATGGATCTTGGAAACATTTACCTATATGTATAAAGAGTTCCATATGATCCAGTAGTATTTCCCGATAGTCGGGATCCCGGTGGTCAAAATACCAACACCGGAATTCCTACAGTCAAAATCCCGACATCAAGTGCAATGTGTCCCCTGTGTGTCGCGGGCTGGCTGTGCTCACTACACTTTGGGCTCAGTGGCGAGTTTAGCGTGCCACACTATTATATTCCCCCACAGGTGGTGGCGTGGACCACCACCCTAGTGGGAATACCGGGCGGAATTTTGACTGTTGGCATTTTGACTGTTGTCCGGATTCCAGCATCGGTATTTCAACTGCCGGGCTCCCATTCCGTACAGCCCATCAAAGGTTTCTTAAGAATATTTAAGCTCATAGTCTTAAATGTTTTTTTTTTTTTTTACTACATTGTCTTTAGTATTTTATATCCGATATCTGTTATTAAATTAATGGTGTGACTACATAAATAAACAGTGATAATAATAATGATACTAGAGAGTGTTAAATTCCAGCAATACAGTGAGTTATGCTTTTGCTTTGCCATTTTGCTCTATAATTGTATGTTAGCAATTTGTGGAATATATAGTGCCTGAATAGAGTTAGGAAGATGGTTATATCAAGTTACTCGCTGATGTGTTTGACATACTGTAAGACTGGTAATACTTAAGGCCAAATTCCAATGGTGGAAATATTGGAGCCATTAATGAATAAGGCGCATATTTTGTAGAACAATTTAAACAATGGGAACAAAAATTTTTAACATCTGTCTAAATTAAATATTCACATTTTCACTATAGTGCTTAAGTATTGCACAAAACGTTTCTGTTTTAGCATCTTAACGAATAATTTTAACAGTGCACCACTGGGCTTTTATCATGTGCAGTGCTAGTACCCTAGCAAGGTAATGTCACAGAACATTTATATAATTAATAAATAATAATGCTCTCTTAACCATATTCCATTTGGCTTTTGCCATTTGCAGTTCCAATACTGTAACAAGGTAATATCACAAAACATTTTTACAATTAATAAATTATATTACTCTCTTAAACAAATTAAACAATTTTGCAACTAATTAGATTAATAAAATAATATTGTCTTCATAAGAGTATTTTTAAAGGTATTTTCCTTCTCCATCAATACATAATGATTTCCTGTATTCAAAGTGTATTGTGAGTACTCACCCTCTAATTTACAGCATAAATATAATGGTTTGTGGCAGGGTTTTAAGGGTTTTTTTTAAACCAAACCAACAGCAATTTGAATCAAAACAACTTTAAATTGTAGGCAAGTTTTAATAGTAAATCTGATGGTTTGGAGTGAAAACCACCTTCATTTAGTAAATTTCCTCCTTAGCCTTGTACTGGATGTGCTCCGGGATACGGTTAGCATCCCAGCATTTGGGATGCCGGCGTTCATCTGACCGACACCGGAATCCCGACACCACCTGGAATCTTAGCCCTGGAACACTGACCGCCAACATCCTGAAGGTAAGAATCAGGGAGACAATTAGGGGTTGGGGGTTATGGTTAGGCACTAGTAGGGGGGGATAGCCCTAGCTTTCACCCCTGGTGTCTTAGCCCTAGCTGCCGCCCCCTGAATCTTAGCCCTAGCCATCACCCCAGACAGGTTAGGGATAGGGTAGGGGGCAGGAGAGGGGTAAAATAATTACCCTGTCCCCTTTTGGTATTCTATGTGTTGTTACTGTAAAAAAAAAAAAAAGTTACCATATATCCCAAATTATTATTGCACAGTTTTGAAAACAGTTGACATGCAGTATAAATAGTAAGATATATTGAAGATAGATAGACAGATAGTTAGATAGATAGATAGATAGATAGATAGATAGATAGATAGATAGATAGATTTTTTTTCTTTGGTTAAAATGAGGAGACACTTTGATGCTGCATCTAATTATATAATGTACAGTGTTTTCTATTTGGATCAATATGACTTTTCAAGCCAAATATATGTTTAGAATAGTTCTAATCATTTCATAATTACAAAATATTGATACATTTTAGTTAAATGGGAATATAAGCAAATTAAGGCATTTCTTTTTCTACCAGTAACTTTGTTAAAGTGATTTTTGTATGCTCTGTCATATCTGAAACTACATTACCTTACACTGATTTTGCAATAAAAAAAAACAAAAACTATCAAACATTCACATATCTGTAGTAAAACAAGAATATTTTTCAGCTCAGTATTGTTGATTAGAGTCATATAATGGTTTTAAAAGACACAAATGATATGTTTTTGTATGGCTTTTATGTTAATTATGACAAGGATTACTAAAAAAAAAAAACACTTTCTGTTCCTAAATAGCAGCTATCATTCCCTTTTTATTTTGTCATGCCTTATTCTCTTTAATCAATGAATTGTTTCCATGTTTCCATTTTGTAGTCCTATTTCAGTTTCCTCACAAAAGAGTATCTCAGATATTATAAATGGTCATTAGATAGGACATGCAGAAGAACTTATAGCTTCAAGTTTGGTCAATTTCAAGGAACAATTGATTAGGCAGCTGGCTATGGAAATTGTTGACCTGCAGAATAAATCAGGAAGATTGATGGCTTCTGTCTTCTATTATTGTGCACCAAAGCATTCTCACCAATCTTTTGTTATTTTGGAAACATTTTGTTTAGTTTCTATGTACAGCTTTATCTGGAAGTTGGAACCTGTGAAGTAAATTTGTGAGCTGGGGAAATGCACCATTGCTAGACTTTTGTTGAAGATGAAAGAGAAATGATAGAGGAGCTCACTAAAAATCCCAGATGGTATAGTGTAGACAGTGTCTACGTGAGATCCTTACTCATGGTGGCACAACACAAATAAATGCGCAGTTCCACATAGTGTACATCATTTCTTTGTGTAGATTACAAATAACGTGATATCTTCCAGCAGAGTAGTATTTGCCCAATATCACTCAGTACATAATCATTTTTGAGAATACTTTAGATTGTAATTTCTCACAATCAGCGACATCATCCCTCATGTCCTCCTTCTCTTACTATCAACTTCAGCTCAACTACAGTATGTCCAACACTATCTCCCGGGTATTATTAACCACTCGCTCATCTGCTATCCTTCTTCAGTGGAATTGGTTCTGCTTGCTGCATCCTTACTCTTTGCTTCCTGTTCTTTCCAGTCACTTAACCTACAGTACCTCTTTGCATGGAGCTGCAGATCCTTTTTAGTACCTTATAAATAGATTATAGTAAGAATCACTTTAGTGACAGAACTTGATATATTTAACTGTGCAGCTGAATGCAAGCTATTTACTCTCATTAGCCATTATTGCCGGTAGGTTGCTAAAATAACAGTCTGCTTTATTTGGACTACAGTCCAGTAGTATGCTACTTCAATGAAAATATCTCCTCTCGCCAGAGCCGGAATAAGACCCTACAAGGCCCTATGCTGCAAGATATTAGTTGGCCCATTGCTTAACCAAGAAAACCACTATCTACATATCACATCAAACTCTATGTCACCCATTCCACACACATTTTCGGAAACTTCTTCTTGCAGGTCCTGGGGCTTTATTTTATGCAAAAGATGTCTCTGCCCCAACACCCCTCTCCCTCCCCACTCACATTCTACCGACAGCTCTTCAGGCACACTGTACAGTACCTCTCTCATTGCTCACTTATTCTCAGAGGCCCTGCAGCATTCTACATATGCATGGTGAATGAGAAGTAGGAGGAGTGTGCTGTACTGGGTAGGGGAGGGTTGGGATGGGAGGTGCAGCCTGGAAAGGAACAAGCTCACTGGTACCCCTATAGGCTAACAAAAGGGTCCTTCTGGTGGGCCACTAGGCCCTAGGCATGCGCCTGGATCACTTGATGGGTGACTGAGCCCTGAAACCCGCAATCAGACTTTATCTAAAATATATTTTAGATAAATATACTTATCTAAGGGCAAAGAGCCATACAAATGTAGCCACGCTCATCTTACCCACAGCACGGCTGCACGGGCGTATGTGCTGCGCTGAACAGCAGGTTTGCCTTAGTTCGCTGAGCTGTGACTAGGTACATTGCCCAATCATTTCTATGGTCATGCACATGTATATATAGGCATACGCCACAGTCGTGGGCACAATAGTCTTGTCTACTTTGCCACGGATAAGATGCTTGGTGACAAAGCTGAACGTGGCTACATTTGTAAGTCTTGTTTTTGCTATGTCCAATGCAAGAGAGAAGATCCTGACAACGTTAACATAGCTACATTCTGTTGTCTGAGGATGGCAATTACAGAACAAAATAACTTTAAGAAGTACTTTATATGTTTAAAAATCTTTAATTTTAAGATAAATGATATTATTTTTAGAATCTTATTTTTTTTTTCTCCATTAGTGGAACAGATGCCCAAATCTTGGCTTTCAACTCCACACACAGAAGCCGACAAGCTGGGAGAGTCAAGTGGCAGGATTAGCCTATTGTTAGTTGTGGATTATAGAATAGTAAAGCACACAGGATATTCAGTTTCCCTCAGAGATTATATAATATCATACAATATACAAAATGGAAATCATGCAGCTACTCAGTCAGCCTGGTAATCTCATTATTCTGATGCTACTGTACATTATAAAGGATGTTACTACAACTTTCTATAGACATAGAAATGTATCTGTGGCTGTGTGTTACCACGGAAGTAAGAGTGCACCTTAAAATGTGCTAGTTGTATGTATGCAGGGGGACATGCGCAAATAAAGAATGATGTGCGTCTGTATTTTGTCCATCTGACCTCATAATCAGTATTTAGTCCAGCGTACAAATCACCTGATATGAAAATGAAACACCCATCCACAGAACCTTTGTGAGGTGCTTTCATACCCTAGGGTGCCATTGCCTTATGTAACTCAACCTTAGACTGCTTCAAGTCCCTCCACCTCAGTCTATTTATTTTTTTGTGTCACTGTTGTTGAACAAGTATAAACTCATAATGCATTGCAATACATCATTTTTTAAGTGATGTATGATAATTTTCAATGCATGATAACAGGTTTGAAAGTTCTTTAGAAAAGTGAAAGTTTAATATTACTGTTATCATGATTTAAATACAGTGAGTAAACAGGCTAATGTTACGACGGCAAAGCAATGCTAACAAGAAGAGTTAAGTCAGACAAGTGTAAGATTGGAAAGGGTATTTTAATAAAGAATGATAAAGCCCTCATAGAAAAACTATAATAAAAAAATACAGCCTACTCATGCTGCACGTGTCATTTCAGAATTGTATTTGCTTTGTGAGCAGCTAGATTGTAAAGTTCTAAGGGGTCTATTTACTAAGCCTTGGAGAGAGATAAAGTAGCAGCCAATCAATGTTACAGGCTGTATTTAATAAATGTCAGGAGCTGGTTATCTGGTGCTTTATCTCTGTCCACTTTATCTATTTCCAAGGCTAAGTAAATAGACCCAAAAGTACCAACCAACCAGCTCCTGTCAGTCTTCAAACACAGCCTGTAACATGGCAGTTAGGAGCTGATTGGCTGGTGCTTTAACTTTCTCCATGTCATCTCTCTATGGGGCAGATGTACCAGTGATATGTGCAAGGTGATAAGGGCACCAGCCAATCAGCTCCAATATGTAAATTAACAGTTAGGCTCTGATTGGCTGCTGCCTTTATCACCTTGCACATATAACTGGTTTATCACTTCCTTATGCCTTCTTCAGGTTAATACATCTGCCCCTATGTATTTTATGTTTACATGAATGAATAAAAAAAAAAAAAAAGAATGTAGATGAAAAGCACAGAAGATATCATTTTGGTTACCACCAGGAAACAGGACCCATTAAAGTGTCTTTTCCACAACCATTCCATTACTGTGAAATAATCCAAGTGGGGTTCAGAGGCCATCCCCCAAATCCATAAGAGTTTTGGCTGAGCAGGAATGAATCATCTTGTCCAAAATTCATAATGGATACATTAAAGACACTTTAATGGCTCCTGTTTCTTGATGGAAACCTGTGGGTATATTTACTAAAAGTCGATTTGGGTCAATTTTGATCTATTTTTGGTCTATGTTTGTGCAATTATTTTGATTCATTTTGTGTTTTAGGGTCTAAATCACACATTTGCTAACAGATCATTTTTGTCATCCTTTAAAAAAAAAATGTCAATAATCACCTGTTCGTAAATGTGGGATTTAGACCCTGAAACACAAAATCTATTAAAAATCTACCAAACATCAACCAAAAAGCAATCATAATCAACCCAAATCGACTTTTAGTGACCATACACCCTGGAGTCAAGTTAGTCAAGGTTTGACATTTGGCATGTTCTACTCATGCAAATCTAGAATAATAATAATAATAATAATAATAATATAATTCAAATACAGAATAAACTAAAGGCTACAACATAATGAAATTTTAAATATATTTGGTGTGCTTGTTCAAATGCCCGCTATCAGTGTTGTTGTTTTTTTTTATTAGTCTTTCTATCTAATGTTCTAGTAAAGCTAATAAACCACTTGTTAAATCTCTGCAGTCAATTCATACAGGTATTAGGAAGACTGCATAGCATATTACTGTACAACAGTTAGGCAACATTAGGAATGCACTTGACATAACAGTGATGCCACAATGATTTCCAGTGGGAAGCTGTAGTTGCATTCGGTACTCATGGCTGTAGTATGAGACTAGATACACTGCAATTTTAATAGGCATCATAAATCATAAATTGTATATGCTGAGTCCTTTTGTTTCAAAAGAGTGATGCGTCATGACAAACTATGAGCAGACAAATGTCAGAATAGGCATCTTTCATGATCAATCATTTTCTTTGTGCAATATATTTAACATGGGAATAAATGATCCCTATTACAGTTCCTGTCAGCACACCTTTCATTGCACTGAAGAATGGGTCACGCAGCCCCATGTTCTTCTGTTTACAACTCCTGTGTATACATATATATATATATATATATACCACAACAACCACCTAGGTGGAAGGTGCACTCACGCCCAGAAATTAGTCTCTGAAGTCACTTGTAAATTCAGTATATTTTTATTCGGGTTCACTGTTGATGCCGTATTTCATCGACGTTTCGGTCCTTATGCGGACCTTTATCAAGATTGGCACTTAAATCACCTATACAATCAGAAACAGTTACAATTAATATGTATAAGAACCCAGATTTATTCAACACCAACACCACCAGTGCCTCCCAGGCCCTGAAGACTGTCACAAAAACCAGAAAACGTATTAAAAAGCTGTTTTTTTATATATGTAAAAAAGAGATACTTGGAAATAATCCACGTGTGATGAAAGAGACACCTCCACCGTTAGGACTATCTGTTTAGATAGGCAAATGATTACCTGGACGGCAAGCCAGATCACTCAGATGTGTGGAATGGCCTTCAAAGTTGGCAACATGCCTGATCACATAATGAAGTTAAAAAGCCTATAACGTAGGGGAAGCTGCAAGGCGTAGTCACCTATTAGATAAATAACAGAGTAACTACACCATAAGAAAATACACTAACAACGTCATTTTGGAAAAGATCATACCTAGTTACATGTAGAAATAGCTCATGGCAGCTTGTGGGCTCTGTACATGTGTCAGACACTCAGTCTGTAAGGAGGCACAACAGGAAAAAATAATCACCAACCGTAATCATGTGTCAGAAGGGAGCTGCAGGAGAACCATACTCACTGCTCAAGTGTCCAGAGCCAAATGGAAGCTGCATAAAGTTCAGCCTCAGCTGAGCACTATTTAAGGATCAACCACAGGAAGTGCCAATTAGGGAGATTAGTATAAACCCAGTCTCTCATTAACTGATCACCTCTCAGATAACTAACTCAGACCAACTGGGAAAAACGTTACAGGGTTCACAGGACAGGCAGTGGCTATCGCTAACGCACGGCTACTTAAATGAGTGTATTTTAACGATTTAGAAGGGCAACTGCCGGAGACGCGTCTTTTGCGTTCCACCGACCGGAACACCATGCGTTCCATTCCGCGGAAGTGGCGCTGGCCGGAAGTCTCTGCGTTCCACTCGCGGAAAGAACCGTAATTAGGCTTATCCACTGGCTAATGTTTAAAGGAGGTGTACAACCTAGAGGGGGGTGTTCTCAGAGAATGAACACTCCCCCAGGTGGAATCATCAATGTACAGGTTCACTCATAGCTCACAGGGACTCGGAGGTATACCGGAGGTCTCCTCACGTATAATCCTGGATTAACCTATGTGTAGCCTGTCAATCACCACAGAAGAAAAAGAGTGCAAATGTAAATAATGATCCATAATATGAAATGTCAAAAATGTCAAAAATGACATAAGAGGGCACCAGATCAAATGACCACAACTCACCCTACGCATACAAACTAACATATATCTGATCAACAAAGGCAAATTGAATACTGATGTGAGTGTAATATCTTTATAGTAATACATTGGTATAATGTAGTAAAAGATTTTAAATAATAAAAGGGAATAGTGGGTGGTGTGGTCATTGAAATTGGTGGACCCTCGTGACTAGTATAGGACCTGGGAAGGCTCCGGGAAACAACAGAAAAATAGATATAAAAAACATAAGCAAGGACGTATAAATAACTGTCCTTACTTTCTTAATCTCTATACATAAAAAGAACATACAAAAATGAAAAAAATAAAACATAGAACATAGAACATATAAAACACAAATCGAAACCCAGCCTGTATGTGCTGATTGTATCACAGTGCCCTATGTCCCTGAAACATACAAAGTGTGTTCCAAGGTATCCAATCAACTATGGCAAAATAAAATTCTAAAGAAAAATATTAAGGGGGTTGGCCTCATTGAGGCCCTTTGGTGACACTGTATTGAGTTTGTGTATCCAAAAGCTTTCCTTCTGTTTAAGTAACAAGGTGCGATCGCCTCCACTAACAGGTGGCGGCACCCAGTCAATCAGCTGACACTTCAGGGCAGATACTTGATGTCTAACTGACAAAAAGTGCCGTGCTACCGGTTTGTCAGAAAAGCCCACATTGAGGGCCGTGTGTATGGATGACCGATGGTTTGCCATCCTGTCGCGAAAGGGACGCGCGGTTAGTCCGACATAACATAACCCACATGGGCACTTCAGAAGGTAGACGACATGATCCAGTCGACAGTGGAGATGATATCTGATGAAGATTTTTTTCCCTGTGTGTGGGTGATACAAAAAAGGACCAGTGATCATAGATCTGCACGTTGTGCACCCCCCGCAGGAAAAACTGCCAGGTTTGGCTTGCATAAGCTGGATTTGAGATGTGTTCTGTTCAGGGAAAATCGTGGGTCTCATTAGTAATTGCTTTAGGTTGGCCCCTCGTTTGTATGCAACCATAGGAGCAGGTGTTTTAAGAAAAGGCAAACTGTTGTCGGTGGCTATTATTGGCCAATGTTTCCGTAGGGCCTTTCTGGTTGCACTTGTGGAACCATCATACTGAGTGGAACAAATCATCCGATTGTTACGAATGGGGTTTTTAACCTGTTGTCCATGAAAAATGCTGTTCGCTTTATTGAGACAGCGAGTAAGTACACTGCTAGTGTACCCTCGCTCCAGAAAGCGAGAAGTGATCTCGTTACATTGTTGATCTTTGAGTGCTGCGTTGGAATTGATCCTCATGGCTCTGAGGTACTGGGATATGGGCAATCCTTCTTTGAGGGCTGGGGGATGATGGCTGCTAGCATGCAAGGTCAGATTGCGGTCAGTGGGTTTACGGTACAACGAGGTGTCCAGTCGGTCACCATTTCTGGTGATACTGACATCCAGGAAAGTGATGTTAGTGGCCGATACTGTGTATGTGAACTTGATAGGATTATCCAAAGCATTCAATTGGTTCACCATGTCAAGAAACTCAGACTCGGTGCCCTCCCACAGCAAGAAGACGTCATCAATGTACCGTTTAAAGAAGGCAATCTTGTGCCCATACCTAGGTAACAAGTACGTATGTTCATAGTGCGCCATGAACAGATTAGCGTAGGCGGGGGCCAAATTAGACCCCATCGCGGTTCCGGCGATTTGAAGAAAATAATCATTTTTATACATAAAGTGGTTGCACGTAAGAACCAATGAGGTCAGTTCCAACACAAACTCAGTGGGGTAATCTTTGCAGGGGCTGTTGGAAAGAAATTGACGTATAACATCCAAACCTAAGTGGTGTGGTATAACGGTATAAAGGGACCCCACATCCATAGTGGCCAAAAGAGTGCCTTCACTGAGATGGGTAACTGTCCGTAGATGTGTGAGGAAATCCCCAGTGTCCTTTAAATAGCTATCAGTTTTTAATACCAAAGGCTGTAGGATACTGTCAATAAAGACAGCAATTGGCTGTAACAGAGAGCCTTCCGCGGCAATAATGGGTCTGCCGGGAGGGTGAACTAATGTCTTATGAATTTTGGGCAGAGTGTATAGGATGGGACACCTGGGTGAATTGATGGTCAAATATTTTAATGTGTCTTCACTTATGTAGCCCTGCTCAAAACCTAACTTCAGAAATTGATCGATTTTAGATTTAATTTTAGGAACCGGATTGGTGGTTAATTTCTGATAGGTCATGTCATCTGCTAATTGTCGGTTGATCTCCATGTCATAGTCAGTCCAATCTTGGACGACTATTGCTCCTCCCTTATCCGCCGGGCGGATGACTATATGGGGAGAATCCTTTAAAGTTTTTAATGCTTTCCTCTCGGCTATGGACAGGTTATCAAACATCCTTTTGGGGGGTGAGCTCTCAGAGTCTCTTTGGACTAACCGTAAATAGGTGGTTGTTGTGGTATATTGGTGGCCTCTCAGGTCATTAGGAGCACCCGCCGTCGTTATTATTTTTGATGAGAGTGCAGGATCTTCCAAGACTACATTTGTTCGAACTACTATACGCAGTTCCTACTTCCTACTTCCTGACACCCATCCAACATACCGGATTGGACTTCCTCACCGATCACCACCTTTATTTCCGGGAACCTTACATGTTTTGTTTGTCATGTTTAGTATGTTATTAATCTAATTGCTATACCTGTTTGAGTTTTCCAGTCTAAAGAGTGTTATGACTCAGAGCGGGGTATATTTGTTGGACGATGGCCTACTGGCCAAAGCTGAAACTGGTATAGTTTCATTTACGGATGAGGACACTGAAAAATTACTATTCGATAAATTAGAGTTTGAGGCCTTACCAGCCGAAACCCCTGTGGATTTGTTTTACAAAGTGCTTAAACACAGACAAAAAGAGGTTGATTTGACTTTACATGGTCAATTTTTGTCGGAATACCTCAGGAGAAAACAAATCCCCCGGGGTTTCCGTATCTCTAACGTTCCAACATTGGGTAGAAACAACCCTGTCTTCTGCAGCCGGTGGTGTGGAGTATTGAACAAATGTTCGCTTGACCTCATGACCCTGGTAGTGGAGGAAGTTGGCATTGAGTTAAAGAAATTATCTACTGAAGTGGATATTACCATCAAATCTCACACCACCGTGCTGCAGAATGACAAAACCCAAAATTGGATCGAACGTCTACAGACACAGGTGGACACTTATAAACGTGATCTAATTTCTTTCAAACGAAAAAAATTGTCCACTGTAACTAACGACTACCAAACGCATACTGTATACCGCTGGTTACTTGGAAACAATACTAGTGAACGTCAGAATAGACAATACACTAGGCGAAGGGCCCAACCGTTTGCCCATGAATTTGTTTCCTCCGCCTCTACCTCAGACACCGATTATTACGAAGGGAACAACGACTCCACTCGTTTTTTAGATCGAGGAGGAGAGGCCTCCTCTACCCGTTCCAGGGTTCTCAGAAGCGGCACAGACCGCACCCGAGGAGAGGGGGGTACCAAGAGAAGAGGGAGGAGGAGACAGTAGGTGACAATGTCTTTAATCTATCTAGCGTAGAACTGAGTCCAGCGGAAACTAAACTTCTTGCCCGAGGTTTATCTTTCGTCCCCACATGCAGAATTAATTCATTCCAACAAACTATAGATCAGTATAAATTTGGCCGCTCCCTCCGTCTGCGGGAGTTCTTTGCTAACAAATCCACTAACAAAGAGATACCTCAATTCAGACCCAAATCGACATTCGATCCTCCATCCTCCAATCCCAGCATCAAAACCTATTTACGGTTAGTCCAAAGAGACTCTGAGAGCTCACCCCCCAAAAGGATGTTTGATAACCTGTCCATAGCCGAGAGGAAAGCATTAAAAACTTTAAAGGATTCTCCCCATATAGTCATCCGCCCGGCGGATAAGGGAGGAGCAATAGTCGTCCAAGATTGGACTGACTATGACATGGAGATCAACCGACAATTAGCAGATGACATGACCTATCAGAAATTAACCACCAATCCGGTTCCTAAAATTAAATCTAAAATCGATCAATTTCTGAAGTTAGGTTTTGAGCAGGGCTACATAAGTGAAGACACATTAAAATATTTGACCATCAATTCACCCAGGTGTCCCATCCTATACACTCTGCCCAAAATTCATAAGACATTAGTTCACCCTCCCGGCAGACCCATTATTGCCGCGGAAGGCTCTCTGTTACAGCCAATTGCTGTCTTTATTGACAGTATCCTACAGCCTTTGGTATTAAAAACTGATAGCTATTTAAAGGACACTGGGGATTTCCTCACACATCTACGGACAGTTACCCATCTCAGTGAAGGCACTCTTTTGGCCACTATGGATGTGGGGTCCCTTTATACCGTTATACCACACCACTTAGGTTTGGATGTTATACGTCAATTTCTTTCCAACAGCCCCTGCAAAGATTACCCCACTGAGTTTGTGTTGGAACTGACCTCATTGGTTCTTACGTGCAACCACTTTATGTATAAAAATGATTATTTTCTTCAAATCGCCGGAACCGCGATGGGGTCTAATTTGGCCCCCGCCTACGCTAATCTGTTCATGGCGCACTATGAACATACGTACTTGTTACCTAGGTATGGGCACAAGATTGCCTTCTTTAAACGGTACATTGATGACGTCTTCTTGCTGTGGGAGGGCACCGAGTCTGAGTTTCTTGACATGGTGAACCAATTGAATGCTTTGGATAATCCTATCAAGTTCACATACACAGTATCGGCCACTAACATCACTTTCCTGGATGTCAGTATCACCAGAAATGGTGACCGACTGGACACCTCGTTGTACCGTAAACCCACTGACCGCAATCTGACCTTGCATGCTAGCAGCCATCATCCCCCAGCCCTCAAAGAAGGATTGCCCATATCCCAGTACCTCAGAGCCATGAGGATCAATTCCAACGCAGCACTCAAAGATCAACAATGTAACGAGATCACTTCTCGCTTTCTGGAGCGAGGGTACACTAGCAGTGTACTTACTCGCTGTCTCAATAAAGCGAACAGCATTTTTCATGGACAACAGGTTAAAAACCCCATTCGTAACAATCGGATGATTTGTTCCACTCAGTATGATGGTTCCACAAGTGCAACCAGAAAGGCCCTACGGAAACATTGGCCAATAATAGCCACCGACAACAGTTTGCCTTTTCTTAAAACACCTGCTCCTATGGTTGCATACAAACGAGGGGCCAACCTAAAGCAATTACTAATGAGACCCACGATTTTCCCTGAACAGAACACATCTCAAATCCAGCTTATGCAAGCCAAACCTGGCAGTTTTTCCTGCGGGGGGTGCACAACGTGCAGATCTATGATCACTGGTCCTTTTTTGTATCACCCACACACAGGGAAAAAAATCTTCATCAGATATCATCTCCACTGTCGACTGGATCATGTCGTCTACCTTCTGAAGTGCCCATGTGGGTTATGTTATGTCGGACTAACCGCGCGTCCCTTTCGCGACAGGATGGCAAACCATCGGTCATCCATACACACGGCCCTCAATGTGGGCTTTTCTGACAAACCGGTAGCACGGCACTTTTTGTCAGTTAGACATCAAGTATCTGCCCTGAAGTGTCAGCTGATTGACTGGGTGCCGCCACCTGTTAGTGGAGGCGATCGCACCTTGTTACTTAAACAGAAGGAAAGCTTTTGGATACACAAACTCAATACAGTGTCACCAAAGGGCCTCAATGAGGCCAACCCCCTTAATATTTTTCTTTAGAATTTTATTTTGCCATAGTTGATTGGATACCTTGGAACACACTTTGTATGTTTCAGGGACATAGGGCACTGTGATACAATCAGCACATACAGGCTGGGTTTCGATTTGTGTTTTATATGTTCTATGTTCTATGTTTTATTTTTTTCATTTTTGTATGTTCTTTTTATGTATAGAGATTAAGAAAGTAAGGACAGTTATTTATACGTCCTTGCTTATGTTTTTTATATCTATTTTTCTGTTGTTTCCCGGAGCCTTCCCAGGTCCTATACTAGTCACGAGGGTCCACCAATTTCAATGACCACACCACCCACTATTCCCTTTTATTATTTAAAATCTTTTACTACATTATACCAATGTATTACTATAAAGATATTACACTCACATCAGTATTCAATTTGCCTTTGTTGATCAGATATATGTTAGTTTGTATGCGTAGGGTGAGTTGTGGTCATTTGATCTGGTGCCCTCTTATGTCATTTTTGACATTTTTGACATTTCATATTATGGATCATTATTTACATTTGCACTCTTTTTCTTCTGTGGTGATTGACAGGCTACACATAGGTTAATCCAGGATTATACGTGAGGAGACCTCCGGTATACCTCCGAGTCCCTGTGAGCTATGAGTGAACCTGTACATTGATGATTCCACCTGGGGGAGTGTTCATTCTCTGAGAACACCCCCCTCTAGGTTGTACACCTCCTTTAAACATTAGCCAGTGGATAAGCCTAATTACGGTTCTTTCCGCGAGTGGAACGCAGAGACTTCCGGCCAGCGCCACTTCCGCGGAATGGAACGCATGGTGTTCCGGTCGGTGGAACGCAAAAGACGCGTCTCCGGCAGTTGCCCTTCTAAATCGTTAAAATACACTCATTTAAGTAGCCGTGCGTTAGCGATAGCCACTGCCTGTCCTGTGAACCCTGTAACGTTTTTCCCAGTTGGTCTGAGTTAGTTATCTGAGAGGTGATCAGTTAATGAGAGACTGGGTTTATACTAATCTCCCTAATTGGCACTTCCTGTGGTTGATCCTTAAATAGTGCTCAGCTGAGGCTGAACTTTATGCAGCTTCCATTTGGCTCTGGACACTTGAGCAGTGAGTATGGTTCTCCTGCAGCTCCCTTCTGACACATGATTACGGTTGGTGATTATTTTTTCCTGTTGTGCCTCCTTACAGACTGAGTGTCTGACACATGTACAGAGCCCACAAGCTGCCATGAGCTATTTCTACATGTAACTAGGTATGATCTTTTCCAAAATGACGTTGTTAGTGTATTTTCTTATGGTGTAGTTACTCTGTTATTTATCTAATAGGTGACTACGCCTTGCAGCTTCCCCTACGTTATAGGCTTTTTAACTTCATTATGTGATCAGGCATGTTGCCAACTTTGAAGGCCATTCCACACATCTGAGTGATCTGGCTTGCCGTCCAGGTAATCATTTGCCTATCTAAACAGATAGTCCTAACGGTGGAGGTGTCTCTTTCATCACACGTGGATTATTTCCAAGTATCTCTTTTTTACATATATAAAAAAACAGCTTTTTAATACGTTTTCTGGTTTTTGTGACAGTCTTCAGGGCCTGGGAGGCACTGGTGGTGTTGGTGTTGAATAAATCTGGGTTCTTATACATATTAATTGTAACTGTTTCTGATTGTATAGGTGATTTAAGTGCCAATCTTGATAAAGGTCCGCATAAGGACCGAAACGTCGATGAAATACGGCATCAACAGTGAACCCGAATAAAAATATACTGAATTTACAAGTGACTTCAGAGACTAATTTCTGGGCGTGAGTGCACCTTCCACCTAGGTGGTTGTTGTGGTATATTGGTGGCCTCTCAGGTCATTAGGAGCACCCGCCGTCGTTATTATTTTTGATGAGAGTGCAGGATCTTCCAAGACTATATATATATATATATATATATATGTATATATATATATATATAGCATGAGTTAGCAACAATGAACAGCATTTAAAAGTTGCATATGCTGGAAATATTGGCACAGCTGGAATTGCACAGCCGCGAAGAAGCTGTTGTGCAATTCCATGTCATTAAAATTTGAATGCAGCCGGAGACGTCTTTAGGAGATAGACTCCTCTTATTTGCATTAGCGAGGATCCAAGTGCTGCGTCTTAAGATGCATCCTCAGATCACCATTGTGACCATCTGTTGCGATTCCCGATGGTTTTAGGCAGCAGCCAGCCTATGTAAGCTGAAGCTTACTCAGGCTGGCCATTGGATTTGGACACCACGGTCCAGAAAGTGTGTCCGACGACACACACACACACCCTGGGCCTGTCATGCATTCAAGATCTGTGCTGGGTGCTGCCCCTGCCCTGCCTTCCAAATGCAGCGATATTGCAAGACCCATTCTGCACATGTGCAGAACGGGTCTTGTGTCTGTGCAGTCCCCACAGATTCAGTATGATTTCCCGCGGCATCCCAACTGCATCCCACCTGCCAGTATGCTGGTAGCGGGGCGAGCGCAAAGAGTCCCCTTGCAGGCTCGGTTGTTTGCTGCGCTTTCCACAGGCTCTTTTACCACTCTATGGGTTTTGTGTATACCCACGAATGGGAATAGTCCTGTATTGCCAGTATTCTGGCTGGCGGCATTGCCAGCTGGCAGTGTTCCGGCTTCGTTATCCTGATCGCCAGGATCCCAACAGCTGGAAAACTAAACATATCCTGTCCCCACACCAGCAGAATTAGGCCCTATGTACTTTAAACCATTATTGCCTTCCTAATTTAAGATCATCACAATCACCATAGCATATCACAATTCCTAAATTACAGTATTTGTGTATATTATCTTGTTATGATGTTACATTGTTTATACAGGTACAGTATTTGTTCAGTAAAAGTTTAGCTGATGTTGTAGTGATATACTATTTGTACACATGTTTGTACGAATGAAATACACTACTGGTTTTGTTTTCTCCTATATAAGACACATAATTACATATTGATCGCAGGTGATACTACTTTTGACAACTCAGCTCTCTATGTGGCTGGAAAAATAATGTTAAAACATGAAAATCAATAAACTACTGCAGGTTTCATTTCACACCCACATACAGAAACCATCCCACCGGTGTGTGCTTTCATGTGCGTGCATATGTATGTGTGCTACCAAGAACATAATTGAACTTGAACAACACCTCAGAGGTGCTTGCCCAAACTTGCATGAAATGTTCACCGTCAGAGTGAAACAAAACTGAAAAGTGTAGATTAACTTTAAGTTTTGTTGATATGGAAAGGGAGTCCCCACCTACTCAGCCAAGACTTGTGTGGGTGGTGTGTGTGGGAAAATCCTACCCTTTTCCATTGCGCACGCACAATTGATTCCATCAGCCAAGTTGTTTAATTTTATAAATAGATTTAATGAGAGGTCTTGTACAGTTCAAACCTGTCAAGGCATAAAGGTATCACCTACAATATATACTTTCAAGAAACAGTGTACAAATATAGCATTGTATGCATGTTAAAATCATACTACATGCATAATATATTCACTGTGTTGCATCATCAATTATATTATCAGGCAACGTAGTATACCATTTTTTTAATATAAAATATGTTGTAAAATTATTAATTTCAAGTATATTTTAAAGAAAATGACTTACCAAACCCATGTTTAGCAAACAGTCTAGTAAGAATCAAAGTTTTCAAAACAGATGGATAAAACATTAAAGAGCACAGAGACAATATCCTGACAGGTAGGTGATTAGATAACTAATACCCGTTTCACATCGCACAAATAACCCGGCATCGACACGGCATATTGCCGTGTCGAAACGGGTCAGTGTGCGATGTGAAAGCACCTTTGACGAATTAGCGGGTCGCCTGACCCGGTAATTCAACCCGGTTAAAAAGAAGGGTTATTACCGGGTTGAATACCGGGTCAGGTGCAGTGTGAATGGGAGCCGTTTCGATGCGACACGGCTCCCATTCACAGCATAGGGAGAGGCGGTGCAGGAGATGAGCTCATCTCCCAGCGCCGCCTCCACCCCCGCCCCTGCTGCTGCTGCGCCCCCCGCTGCTATGGCAACCGACCCGGTATATTGCCGGGTCGGAAAGCCAGCAGAGGAGAGCAAATACAGGATCCCACCCGGTAAGGACACGTTTCTCTTACCGGGTAGGATACGGCATTTGCGATCTGAAAGCAGCATAAGATAGCACATACCTAGAAATGCAGTTTGGAGTAAAGTAGTTTAAAATGAATAGAACTTTTGAAAATATTACAGTTACCCAAACGAGACATCAGCCTATTGATAATGCCGATTATCTTTACAGGAATAAAAGCTATACCTTAAACACACCGTCAATACACTTTAAACCTTTAGCCGCTGCGGCCGCTATACTTAGTTCACACTCTACGCACCTTTTACGCTATTTGCGGTCAGAGTCCCGTACAGTGTACGGACTTTGCGTACACACGCCACGCTGACAGTACAAAGTACTCTCAGCGCGTACACACCCAGAGATACACTTTAAACCTTCTACAGCAATGCTATGCAATAATAGTACACTTTAAACCTTAGCAGGGCAATGAGGACACAACACCAATTGTGATTAACCGCTGGGTTCCGACACCACAGTGGATTATTTCTGAAAGGGGGTTTACAATACAAATTATACACTACAATACAAACAATATATATAACAGAATAATGGCTATAGTCAATGTACATACTTGAGAATATTCGCGTGCGCTTCCTGGTCCAGTCCTTCGTAATCAAATAGATAACGTTGTGAGTCTTGTGACTGGCCGACAAGTCTTCCAAAAGCAATACAATGGATACTGTAATCCCTTTGTCTATTGGACACAGGGATGCACCTTTACAGTACAGGAGAGGTCATAGGTTGATTTGAAAAGGTAGGCGATGTCTTTCTCAACTGTTCTTGTGGGTGGTCTCCTCTGGATTCCCGCCGCATACATAATATACAGTAAATACAGTTTATATCTATA
Organism: Pseudophryne corroboree; assembly: GCF_028390025.1. Taxonomy (NCBI): domain Eukaryota; kingdom Metazoa; phylum Chordata; class Amphibia; order Anura; family Myobatrachidae; genus Pseudophryne; species Pseudophryne corroboree. Next base: position 863,728,752 of record NC_086444.1, on the reverse strand, counting down.
TTCTGCTTCTGCACATAACTATCCGCAGGAATATGCGATCTTCCGCAGACCAACACCGGAATGTTTCCCTTAAAATACCCTACAGCTGGATACCAAATACCACCTTATAACCTTAGTATGTCCCCTCTTATCCTGTAAAGGTGAATCCCTTTGTTCTGCAACCATTTAAACAGCTATAACTTTCTGATGTGGTGTAAGGAGACTATGTGTACATTGTGCACTACTTGGATTAAATATGTAATGTGTTTTGATGGCTCTCCACGCGTACACAAACTCTGCCATAAATACACATACCACGCGCCGATGCGCAGGTCACGCGGGAGCGACCATACGCAAATTGCGGATATGTGCACTCACGGCAGAACAAGTGCACGCGCAGTGGGCATGTGTGTGCAGTTTGTACGTGATGTGTGTTCTGTAATATTTTTCGACTTTGACACTATAGATGCCCAGATGGGTGAGCAGCGTTTAGCTCATTTTTGAAACAGAACGATGGTTCTGATTCAAAGTTGTATGCAATGTAAATTCAGTATGCAGTGGAGCTGTTTTTGCCACTGCACATGTACTGTATATAAGTCTCACTGTACAAGTGCTGCGGTAGACTTGCACTGACGGTTGTAGAGAGGATTTATTTACAAATTGATAGTTAGGGAATGTCTGGGGGAGGCAAGGGAGGATTGGGATGGAAAAACAGCCTGGAAATTTCTGGAAGCAGCCCTGATGAGGGTGCGGTCTGATGAAGGGGTGGGGTCTGCTTAGGTGGGCAGGATCCCTCCCGGCTTACCAGGAATATTTCCTATGAATAGGACAAAGCTAGTACCATGATGAAAGCTCAGCCTTAAGTGATTGTAGCAGCCGCTCCCAAATCATGTGACAATACAATGCAGTAGGAGGAAGAGTGATTGCAGATTGAAGGTAAATATGGGGCTAGGACGGTTTAACATTGATATTACTATGGACACATCACCATCATTAAATGTTGGCTACCAAACAGTACTATTTTGATACACAAAAATGGTAAGTTGCTCAGATCAATTTATTAGTTCATTACAGGTGCTCCACTATTATATAGGATGTAAATCTAATTTGCTGGTCCATTAAAGTATACTGCGGGATTTCTGTGTGTTTTTTCAGTACTATTTTTGACCTTAAAACTTTGATTCTGTGCAGTCAGCATCATGGCCCTCATTCCGAGTTGTTCGCTCGCAAGCTGCTTTTAGCAGCTTTGCACACGCTAAGCCGCCGCCTACTGGGAGTGAATCTTAGCATAGTAGATTTGCGAACGAAAGATTAGCAGATTTGCGAATAGACAGTTCTTAGCAGTTTCTGAGTAGCTCGAGACTTACTCTGCCACTGCGATCAGTTCAGTCAGTTTCGTTCCTGGTTTGACATCACAAACACACCCAGCGATCACCCAGACACTCCCCCGTTTCTTCAGACACTCCCGCGTTTTCCCAGAAACGGCAGCGTTTTTTCGCACACACCCATAAAACGGCCAGTTTCCGCCCAGAAACACCCACTGCCTGTCAATCACACTACGATCACCAGAACGAAGAAAAAACCTCGTAATGCCGTGAGTAAAATACCTAACTTAATAGCAAATTTAATTGGCGCAGTTGCACTGCGGGCATTGCGCATGCACATTAGCGACTAATCGCTCCGTTGCGAAAAAAAAATAACGAGCGATCAACTCGGAATGACCACCCATGTGATCTCCATTTTTCCATCATGGGAAAGACCATTTTTTAGATGGTGTGCACTTTATGATGAAATTGTGATATGAATTAGTGACAATTTATTGTATATAAGGGGTCATTGGTGTATTAGTAGTAAGGGGTAGGGGTATGTGGTGTGTTCTGAGTGACATGGGGAAGTCTGCAGGGAATTTTGAAGTAATGTGGTGTCTGAGACCAAATGCTTAAGTCTGTGTCTAAGGGTACAGAGGGTACAAGGATAATTTTAGGAATAAAAAGAATGAACCAAGGTTAAGGTCAGGCACAAGGTGGGCTGTCGTTCTAATTTAGCTGCTGCTATAAAAACAGGATTAGTCAAACCTGTATAATGGAAACAACACACAATACTACAGTAAAGCAGCGCTTAGCATGAAATGCAATAAGAATGTCTAATTGAAATAAAATTGGCACATGCAAAAAAAATTACAAAAATTACAGAATCACCTGCAGCGAAACGTGTTAGGTGCTATTCCAGATCACCCATTTTCCATTGGAAGCTGCTCATTGTGTGCCCCGGACCTTTATTGGACTTCAACATGACCGCACAGAAACAATTGGTGAACGGATTTGCCGTTGGCGCTCATTTGCATCTATTTCCACTGAGGACACCGCAATCTAGTGAGGATTTAGGACCCCGGCATCATCACCCATTCCAAGGGACTTTCTTCAGGGGACTTTCACCTCCAGCGACGATTCTGTGGTAACGTTACATCAGGACTGTGCCATCAGCCCTTTATCATACACTGCTCAAAAAAATAAAAGGAACACTTAAACAACACAATGTAACTCCAAGTCAATCACACTTCTGTGAAATCAAACTGTCCACTTAGGAAGCTACACTGATTGACAATCAATTTCACATGCTGTTGTGCAAATGGAATAGACAACAGGTGGGAATTATAGGCAATTAGCAAGACACCACCAATAAAGGAGTTGTTCTGCAGGTGGTGACCACTGACCACTTCTCAGCTCCTATGCTTTCTAGCTGATGTTTTGGTCACTATTGAAATCTGCCGATGCTTTCACTCTAGTGGTAGCATGAGACAAAATCTACAACCCACACAAGTGGCTCAAGTAGTGCAGCTCATCCAGGATGGCACATCAATGCGAGCTGTGGCAAGAAGGTTTGCTCTGTCTGTCAGCGTAGTGTCCAGAGCATGGAGGCGCTACCAGGAGACAGGCCAGTACATCAGGAGACTTGGAGGAGGCCGTAGGAGGGCAACAACCCAGCAGCAGGACCGCTACCTCCGCCTTTGTGCAAGGAGGAACAGGAGGAACACTGCCAGAGCCCTGCAAAATGACCTCCAGCAAGCCACAAATGTGTATGTGTCTACTCAAATGATCAGAAACAGACTCCATGAGGGTGGTATGAGGGCCCGACGTTCACAGGTGGGGGTTGTGCTTACAGCCCAACACTGTGCAGGACGTTTGGCATTTGCCAGAGAACACCAAGATTGGCAAATTCGCCACTGGCACCCTGTGCTCTTCACAGATGAAAGCAGGTTCTCACTGAGCACATGTGACAGACGTGAGTCTGGAGACGCCAAGGAGAACGTTCTGCTGCCTGCAACATCCTCCAGCATGACCGGTTTGGCAGTGGGTCAGTAATGGTGTGGGGTGGCATTTCTTTGGGGGGCCACACAGCCCTCCATGTGCTCACCAGAGGTAGCCTGACTGCCATTAGGTACCAAGATGAGATCCTCAGACCCCTTGTGAGACCTTATGCTGGTGCGGTTGGCCCTGGGTTCCTCCTAATGCAAGACAATGCTAGACCTCATGTGGCTGGAGTGTGTCAGCAGTTCCTGCAAGACGAAGGCATTGATACTATTGACTGGCCCGCCCATTCCCCAGACCTGAATCCAATTGAGCACATCTGGGACATCATGTCTCGCTCCATCCACCAACGCCACATTGCACCACAGACTGTCCAGGAAATGGCGGATGCTTTAGTCCAGGTCTGGGAGGAGATCCCTAAGGAGACCATCCTCCACCTCATCAGGAGCATGCCCAGGCATTGTAGGGAGGTCATACAGGCACGTGGAGGCCACACACATTACTGAGCCTCATTTTGACTTGTTTTAAGGACATTACATCAAAGTTGGATCAGCCAGTAGTGTGTTTTTCCACTTTAATTTTGAGTGTGACTCCAAATCCAGACCTCCATGGGTTAATACATTTGATTTCCATTGATAATTTTTGTGTGATTTTGTTGTCAGCACATTCAACTATGTAAAGAACAAAGTATTTAATAAGAATATTTCATTCATTCAGATCTAGGATGTGTTATTTTAGTGTTCCCTTTATTTTTTTGAGCAGTGTATAATCCCTACACCTATCTGCAGTCCATGCTAAATAAGGAACGGACACTACTAGCTAAGCAGGCCCTGCTGGTGATTCTGTAATGTTTTAAAAAAAAATTGCATTCATGTGCAGCTTAATGTACGCAATTTATTAGTTTTATTAAATTTCATGGTTATATTTGACCTTTCAATCCTTCCATCTCCATGTGCCAATTTTATTTAAATTAGACATTCTTATTGCATTTCATGCTAAGCGCTACTCTACTGTAGTATTGTGTGTAATTTTAGGAATACTTTGAGGGTATAGATGGAAGAGATGGAGAAAAATGGGCTTTAATTTATTTCTGAAATTAAGGGTAATGTTCTGCCATTTGAAGGTCACAGGCAAGTGTGTTAGGCTGCCCATCACTTACATACAGTCAGATCTGGTTCCTGGCAAAATAAAGGACAGATTTAATCTGGTTCCTGCCAAAATAAAGGACAGATTTGATCTCACACACATTGTAGCCGATTAACCAGACTGGTGGTTCACTGATCAAGCCAAACAGCCACTTGTGTTAAGAGTTACTACCCTATCAAGTTTCCTTGTCCAATTAGATGGTGATGTCTTACATGTGTCAATGATAAACCAAACATTTTTTACTGTCAATTTGATCCTTTTTCAAACGGTTATGATGGGATAAGATGGGTAATCCACTTTTTCCTGCAATTGAGCAAACTGAGCAGCAACAACTTGTGCATGTATGAACATCTAGTATCATAGGTTAGGATGAAAATAGACTATAAATTCACCATAGCAGGGTTAAGTTTAATTGACTGTTTATATAAATAAAGGCAACGAGTAACTGAAGTTTTATCATATATTCTCCAATGAAGGACAACAAACTGCACTTCAATAGCCTTTGTGATAAGACTAACAGGATCGCTGTCTCCTGGGGTAGGCAGGGCATACAACAGCAGATGGACAGAAATATAGACGGCGCCAAGCATATAAGTTAACTAGCTGAAAGCTAGTTTTATTATTGATGACTATGGGACTTTGTGCATATTTCACCACACAAGATAAGCAAGAACAAAACAAAGTAATTGCCTGTCTTGTTCCTACTAAACAAACTGTTCCTTAACTGAAAGGGTGGGAGCCTTCTGCCAGCTCACTTTGCTGACCAATACAGCTTTTATGCGCAGTTGTTTTGTCAGAATTGCTCCCATTGGGGGTCATTCAGAATTGTACTCTATTTGCATCATTGTGAGTATATGCTAATGTTGTAGGATTGTCTGAAGGCAAAAGACACCTACTGACTGATGGCATCACAGACCCGGATGCTGCGTTCAAATAAGGCCAAAGGTGGGTACACACTTAAACGATGTCAGCACGATTTGTCATTTCCGGGCAAATCGGAACATCAATCGGGCATATTGTTAAGTGTGTTTGCCCTATTGAGCGCTTCTGTGGGTCGCATACGAGATCCGAATGCAGCATGGCATCCTACATCGCACCAAAGTCCTCAACATCATGCAAGTGTGTACATGCTGCACAATGCAGGGTTCCATTGCCCATCAGATTGGCTGAGTACACATCCTTCTAATGTGTACCCAGCCTAAAGCGTCTCAAAATGGCCGTCTCATCGCCATAGCTGAGGCCATTAAATCTGCATCGGAAGATGTACATACTGGCCTCGGCACTCCCACAAAACAGAGACAACACATCACCCTCTCCCTGCCCGCAAATGGCAGCTACATGTCAATCATGATGTGGCTTGGTGGCACCTGCATGTGAGCTCACACACAAAGATCTGCACATGCGCAGATCTCTCAACATCAAAGTTGTACACAAACCTTAGTCTATGTACTAAGCCTTAGAGAGAGATAAAGTGGACGGTGCTAAAGTACCAGCCAAACAGCTCCTAACTGCCATGTTACAGGCTATAGGGGTCATTTCGAGTTGATCATTCGACTGATCATTCGCTGCCGATTTTCGCAGCGCAGCGATCGGGTGAAAAAACGGCATTTCTGCACATGCGTATGCCCCGCAATGCGCACACGCATAACGTACAGGTACAAAGCCCTTTGTGGTAGTGCTCAGGTTCTAGCGAAGTTTTCAGTCGCACAGACAGCCGCAAGAAGAATGACAGGAAGGGGCGTTTCTGGGTGTCTACTGACCGTTTTCTGGGAGTGTTTGCAAAAACGCAGGAGTGTCTGAAAAAACGCAGGTGTGGCTGGGCGTTCGCTGGGCGGGTGTATGACGTGAAATCCGGACACGAATAAGCTGAAGTGATCGCAAGCGCTGAGTAGGTTCAGAGCTATTTGGAGACTGTCCTGCTGTCTCACCCATGGGTCACAGCGTCCCGCGGGCGGGGGGCAGTTGGGAGATCCTGTGATCATCGCTGCTCTGCTCTGCAAAGGAGCCGGTGATCACTGAATTAGATGCCGTGCGCATGTCCCTCCTTGCCCTAGGACAAAGTTGGGAGGTATGTGATTGTCTGCTAGTTTATCTCTCTCCAAGGCTTAGTAAATAGACCCCAAAGGTAAGTATACACTTGTACAATTAGACGTTTGATGCAATGTTATGTTTGATTCCACTTACAGCACATTCAGAAGTCCCAATCAAAGAGCCGTCACATGTGCACACACCCTTGGAGGGGTAAATTTACTAAAGCTTCTAAAAGTGAAAAGAGGTGATGTTGCCGATAGCAACCACTCAGATTCTTAAAACATTTCTCTAAGATGCAATAAACAAATGATAGAGATAATCTGATTGTTTTCTTTGTGCAACATCACCTCTTTTCACTTTTAGAAGCTTTAGTAAATTTACCCCATATAATCTAATTTGCAATCCCTGAAACTCCTCTGTCTAAAACAGGGATGGGGAACCTTCGGTCCTCCAGCTGTTGTTGAACTACACATCCCAGCATGCCCTGCAACCGTTTTAGCATGGCCAAATGGCAAAACTGTAGCAAGGCATGCTGGTATGTGTATTTCAACAACAGCTGGAGGACCGAAGGTTCCCCATCCCTGGTCTAAAATATCAGAAACAAAGGCCAATATTTACTCAGAATTCGAGTTTGTCCGATTTGTGTTTTTTTTCTAAGTCCCAATCCGGGAATTCACTAAGCTCCAATCTCGGCAGTGTTTGGACTATTCGTAATGGTTTGATTTGCAAAGTTCCGAAATACGATTGAATAGACCATCGGTCAAACATGGCTGTTATTTCATACAATACGGGCATTCACTATTCATTCGTATTTGGGTGTTAGTTTCTCAGTGCTCAAGTGCGGGTCTGTTTTTTTTCGATTTGTTTAAAAAAGCAGCAAAAAAATAGACCTGCTTTTTCCAGTCGAGTTTTGATAACCGTGCACGGATCAGTGAGATCTGTGCATGGTTATCTATGGGAAAGGGTCTGTTTAGTGTAAAAACTGAAAAAAAATTGCGTGGGGTCCCCCCTCCTAAGCATAACCAGCCTCGGGCTCTTTGAGCCGGTCCTGGTTGAAAAAATATGGGGGGAAAAATGACAGGGGTTCCCCCATATTTAATCAACCAGCACCGGGCTCTGCGCCTGGTCCTGGTTCCAAAAATATGGGGGACAAAAAGCGTAGGGGTCCCCCGTATTTTTGAGACCAGCACCGGGCTCCACTAGCCAGGTACATAATGCCACAGCCGGGGGACACTTTTATACTGGTCCCTGCGGCCCTGGCATTACATACCCAACTAGTCACCCCTGGCCGGGGTACCCTGGAGGAGTGGGAACCCCTTAAATCAAGGGGTCCCCCCCTCCAGCCACCCAAGGGCCAGGGGTGAAGCCCGAGGCTGTCCCCCCCCATCCAAGGGCGGCGGATGGGGGGCTGATAGCCTTTTGAAAAAATGTGAATATTGTTTTTAGTAGCAGTACTACAAGTCCCAGCAAGCCTCACTCGCAAGCTGGTACTTGGAGAACCACAAGTACCAGCATGCAGTGGAAAACCGGGCCCGCTGGTACCTGTAGTACTACTACTAAAAAAATACCCCCCAAAAAACAGGACACACACACCGTGAAAGTATAAGTTTATTACATACATGCACACCTCCAAACATACATACTTACCTATGTTCCCACGAGGCTTGGTCCTCTTCTCCATGTAGAATCTTTGGGGTACCTGTGAAAAAAATTATACTCACATAATCCAGTGTAGAATCAGACCTTTGTATAATCCACGTACTGTACTTGGCAAAATAATAAAACGGAAACCCGACCACGCACTGAAAGGGGTCCCATGTTTACACATGTGACCCCTTTCCCCGACTGCAAGGACCCCCCTGACTCCTGTCAAAGAGGGTCCCTTTAGCCAATCAGGGAGCGCCACGTCGTGGCACTCTCCTGATTGGCTGTGTGCTCCTGTAGTGTCTGTGAGGCAGCACACGGCACAGACACATTGTAGCGCCTATGCGCTCCATTGTAGCCAATGGTGGGAACTTTGCGGTCAGCGGTGAGGTTACTTCCGGTCAACTGCTGACCGCAAAGTTCCCACCATTGGCTACAATGGAGCGCATAGGCGCTACATTGTATCTGTGCCGTGTGCTGCCTCACAGACACTACAGGAGCACACAGCCAATCAGGAGAGTGCCACGACGTGGCGCTCCCTGATTGGCTGAAGGGACCCTCTTTGACAGGAGTCAGGGGGGTCCTGGCAGTCGGGGAAAGGGGTCCCATGTGTAAACATGGGACCCCTTTCAGTGCGTGGTCGGGTTTCCGTTTTATTATTTTGCCAAGTACGTGGATTATACAAAGGTCTGATTCTACACTGGATTATGTGAGTTTAATTTTTTTCACAGGTACCCCAAGGATTCTACATGGAGAAGAGGACCGAGCCTCGTGGGAACATAGGTAAGTATGTATGTTTGGAGGAGTGCATGTATGTAATAAACTTATACTTTCACGGTGTGTGTGTGTGTCCTGTTTTTTGGGGGGTATTTTTTTAGTAGTAGTGCTAGCCCGGTTTTCCACCGCATGCTGGTACTTGTGGTTCTCCAAGTACCAGCTTGCGGGGGAGGCTTGCTGGGACTTGTAGTACTGCTACTAAAAACAATATTCACATTTTTTCAAAAGGCTATCAGCCCCCCATCCGCCGCCCTTGGATGGGGGGGACAGCCTCGGGCTTCACCCCTGGCCCTTGGGTGGCTGGAGGGGGGGACCCCTTGATTTAAGGGGTTCCCACTCCTCCAGGGTACCCTGGCCAGGGGTGACTAGTTGTGTATGTAATGCCAGGGCCGCAGGGACCAGTATAAAAGTGTCCCCCGGCTGTGGCATTATGTACTTGGCTAGTGGAGCCCGGTGCTGGTCTCAAAAATACGGGGACCCCTACGCTTTTTGTCCCCCGTATTTTTGGAACCAGGACCAGGCGCAGAGCCCGGTGCTGGTTGATTAAATATGGGGGAACCCCTGTCATTTTTCCCCCCATATTTTTTCAGCCAGGACCGGCTCAAAGAGCCCGAGGCTGGTTGTGCTTAGGAGGGGGGACCCCATGCAATTTTTTTCAGATTTTTTAAGACTTTAAACAACTTTTTAAGGTACACAATGAAGCCCTGCACGGATCTCACAGATCCGGACGGGATTCCTTGTGTTTTGTCAGGCAGTGTTTTACTCATCACTCCCGTAAAACACTGCCTGATATTACGAATCACATCGACATCGGAAAAAACGATTGTGCAAAACTCGGCAGTTTAGTGAATAATCGTATCAGGATTAAAAAAGTTGCAGTAAAATGCACCCAATACCATTCGAGTTCAAACACCCTTCAAAACGGCAAAAACACGAATCTTTGTAAATATACCCCAAAGTCTGTAACACCGTACATAGGGGATCATTCTGACCCGTTCACACGCTGCAATTTCTCGCAGCCATGCGAACGGGTCTGAACTGCACAAGCATGCGGGAGGCAATGCGCAGGCGCGTCAGACGCCGGCAATGGCCGTCGCCACAGAGCAACGGACCTTACGAAGAAGCCGTTCGCAGCGGCAAACGCAAGAAGATTGACAGGCAGAAGGCGGACCTGGGCTGCAACTCACCGTTTTCAAGGAGTGTCCGGAAAAACGCAGGTGTGCCCAGCCGTTGAAGAGGAGGGTTCCTGACGTCAGCTTCAAGCCGGATCATCGCAGCGGGTGAGTAAGTCCTGAGCTGTGCATAGACTGCACAAACTTTTTGTTTGTGCAGCTCTCTGCACAAGCGATTGCAGCCCTGCACAGCCCTAACCCCATCCCCTCTAGGCAGTGATTACCTCGCCGCCGCAGTGCAAAAAATAGCCTGCGTGCGACCAGGTCGGAATGACCCCTACAGATTACAGACTACGCTGATGCTATATGTAAACACACTTAGCATAATGGGCTGGAAAAGGGCTGGCTAAGCCTACATCACATACACAAACTTACAGGAGAACTGGAAGCATCAGATCGCCACTCTCTATAGTGGTGCTGAGTGTAGAATATAATAACTCTTCAAAACAAGTGACAGTGTGTCACGATCCGGGTATCTGGACGCCATTTCTTACCCATCAGATGCCTCCTAAGGCTGGCTCAGCGCTCCAGGACCGGATCCCATCTGTTATCCTAATGTTCACATTCCTGCATCCTCTCCTGTCTCTCTGAGACGCTGTCACAGTAACGCCTTATTACATCTGGCATGGCGTCTCCCGCGGCCACCGCCGCCGTCCCTGAGCTTCTGCATGCAGAGTGTCAGAGTGGCGATTACGTCAGCCGCGGCCTCCGCTGTGTCCGCGTGGTTGGATGTGCACTTGTCAGCCTGGCGTCTCCTGTCTCCAGTGGCCGGCGCCGCCATTACTGTTTTCATTACCACATGGATTACAAACCAAACTTCCCTCCAAGTGTCTGCATGGGCGCAGCCATCTTGGATTCTGTCAGCTGATCATTTCCTCCAATCTGTTGTCAGTATTGTTAATCTGCATAATTGCCTAGCCAATCCCTTCCTTGCTGCAGGTATAAATACACTGTGCCTGAGCAAGGAAGGCGTCAGTGCTTTGGTTGTCAAACCTAGTTCCTGTTTGTCTCTCTCCTGTGATTGTCTTCCAGGTTCCAGCTCCTGTCTCAAGACTTCCACCATAGAGACCCGCACCAGCATTCCACCTGCGGTGTAGCCTGACTCTCCAATCCATTGTGGATTCATCTGTTTCCAGCTACAACATTACCTGCTTCCAGCTCAGCTTCCAGCAGAGTACAGCTTCCCTTAAAGGGCCGGTGTCCTTTCTACACTTTACCACTCTCCACCGGTATTATTATTTCTCCGCTCTCAAGTTCTACATTTCAGTTATATTTCATCGCTCCCAAGTTCATTTATTATTTAACTGGTTCCAGCCAGTATCCACTCCGTGCTAACAACAGTCTGGTTCCAGCCAGTATCCACAGCAGCTGTTTTACCTTCAGCAACCCAGCTTTTCCTGGAACACCAGCTGGCACAATCCTGGGTTATCTCCATTGCTACAGTCGGGCCTGGTAAGGACTTTCCATCTAGAAGATCATAAGAACTATCTCACACTACCAGTGCCCTGTGGCTCCTGCCATCCTGTAGTACCCAGGAACTGTATTTATTATTTGCTGACTTTTACGTTTTCTTTTACTGCTGCTGTGTTGCGGAGTTGTCATAATAAACATCATTGACTTTTATCTAAGTTGTCGTGGTCACGCCTTCGGGCAGTTATTATTCATGTTACTTACATGTCCAGGGGTCTGATACAACCTCCCAGGTTCCGGTACATCTCAGCCCCTACAACTGAGGCTGCCTCCCGTCAGCTCAGGCCCTCAGTTGTGACAGTAAGCACTGACCTAATGAATCCTGCCGGAGACCAGGATCAAGCGGCCAGGCCGATGCAAGAACTGGCAGCCCGACTAGAACATCAGGAGGCTGCACAGGGCCACATCATCCGCTGTCTCCAGGATCTCTCTACTCGGCTGGATGGGATTCAGACAACTCTCCGTGGATCAGGCGCATCTGGTGCGTCAACCACAGTGACTCCAGCTATAACCCCACCCACCTTACCCATTTCTGCTCCACGTCTTCATCTTCCAACGCCAGCAAAATTTGACGGATCTCCAAGATTCTGCAGGGGATTTCTCAACCAGTGTGAGATTCAGTTTGAGCTACAACCTGGCAATTTTCCCAGTGACCGTACAAAAATTGCCTACATTATCTCTCTTCTCAGTGGCTCCTCCCTTGACTGGGCATCACCGTTATGGGAGAGGTCCGACACCCTGCTATCTTCTTACACTGCATTCGTGTCAACATTCAGGCGCATCTTCGACGAGCCAGGCCGGGTAACCTCAGCTTCATCCGAGATTCTCCGTTTACGCCAGGGGTCACGTACTGTAGGACAATATCTGATACAGTTCCAGATCCTGGCATCCGAACTGGCATGGAACGACGAGGCCCTGTATGCTGCATTCTGGCATGGCTTATCTGAGCTTATTAAAGATGAGTTAGCTACCAGAGACTTACCTTCCAAGTTAGATGAGCTAATCTCACTCTGCACGAAAGTTGATTTACGTTTTAGAGAGAGAGCAACTGAGCGTGGAAGATCATCTGCTCCAAAATCTTCTGCTCCTCCTCCTCGTCAACTGTCACCATCTAAAGATGAGCCCATGCAAATTGGCCGTTCCCGTTTAACTCCTGCTGAGCGCCGAAGACGCCTCTCTGAGTCTCTTTGTCTTTACTGTGCAGCTCCGTCTCACACCATCAATGCCTGTCCCGAACGTCCGGGAAAACTCCAAACCCTAGCTCGCCCAGGAGAGGGCCGGCTAGGAGTAATGATCTCCTCTCCATCTCCTCATGATTGTAATCTCCCAGTCTCGCTTCAAGTTGCTCAACGTTATCGGAACGTCATTGCCCTCCTTGATTCCGGAGCAGCTGGGAACTTTATTACTGAAGCCTATGTTAAACGGTGGTCCCTACCCACAGAGAGACTTCCTTCCTCCTTTTCCTTAACTGCCGTGGATGGCAGTAAAATTTTTGATACTGTTATTGCTCTAAGGACTCTACCAGTTCGTCTGAGAGTGGGAGTTCTTCATTCCGAACTTATTTCACTTTTAGTGATTCCAAGAGCCACACATCCTGTGGTCCTGGGCCTTCCATGGCTCCGTCTTCACAATCCTACAATTGATTGGACGACTACGCAAATCCTGGCATGGGGTTCCTCCTGTGCAGAGACATGTTTGTTTAAAGTATTGCCTGTCTGTTCTTCCTCCCCCAGGTCGTCTGATGTTCCACCTCCTCCATATCAAGATTTCACGGATGTGTTCAGTAAAGCTTCTGCTGATATCCTTCCTCCTCATAGAGAATGGGACTGCCCGATTGATCTCGTTCCAGGGAAGGTTCCACCTCGAGGCCGAACTTATCCGTTGTCTCTGCCTGAGACGCATTCTATGGAGGAATACATTAAAGAGAACCTAGCAAAGGGGTTCATTCGACCTTCTTCTTCCCCAGCCGGTGCAGGCTTCTTTTTTGTAAAAAAGAAAGATGGTGGTCTGCGGCCGTGCATCGACTACAGAGGTTTGAACGACATTACCATCAAGAACCGTTATCCTTTACCCCTGATTACTGAGCTCTTTGACAGAGTTAGCGGAGCTACCATCTTTACAAAGCTGGACTTGCGAGGTGCATACAATCTCATCCAGGTCCGTGAGGGTGACGAGTGGAAGACCGCCTTTAACACCCGTGACGGACATTATGAGTACCTCGTCATGCCCTTCGGATTGAGCAATGCTCCAGCTGTCTTCCAGCATTTTGTCAATGAGATTTTCAGAGACATTCTATACCGTCATGTCGTGGTCTATCTAGACGATATCCTCATTTTTGCCAACGATTTAGAGGAACATCGTTTTTGGGTTAAAGAGGTTCTGTCCCGTCTCCATGTCAATCATCTCTATTGCAAATTAGAAAAATGCGTCTTTGAAGTCAAGTCCATTCCGTTTCTAGGGTACATTGTGTCCGGTTCCGGACTAGAGATGGATCCTGAGAAACTACAAGCAATTCAGAATTGGCCGGTACCCTTAACCCTCAAAGGGGTCCAGAGGTTCTTAGGGTTCGCCAATTATTACCGAAAGTTTATACGAGACTTTTCCACCATTGTGGCGCCTATTACTGCTTTCACCAAGAAGGGTGCTAACCCGTCCAAGTGGTCTGAAGAAGCCATGCAAGCTTTTCATCTTTTAAAACAGAGGTTCATCTCTGCGCCTGTCCTGAAACAGCCTGACATCGACTCTCCTTTCATCCTAGAGGTGGATGCCTCCTCCGTTGGAGTAGGAGCGGTGTTATCTCAGAGGGCTAAAGATGGCCATTTACATCCTTGCAGTTTCTTCTCCCGGAAGTTCTCCCCAGCTGAGCGCAACTATGCCATTGGCGACCAGGAGTTGCTAGCCATCAAGCTCGCTCTAGAAGAGTGGAGGTATCTGTTGGAGGGAGCTTCTCATTTAATCACCATACTTACAGACCACAAGAACCTTTTATACCTGAAGGGCGCACAATGTCTCAACCCTCGTCAGGCCAGATGGGCACTTTTCTTTTCCAGGTTCGACTTTAAACTCCAGTTCTGTCCGGGCTCTCAGAATCGCAAGGCCGATGCCCTTTCCCGCTCATGGGAGCAAGAAAATGAGTCAGAGTCTTCAGACAAGCATCCTATTATAAATCCGTTGGCATTCTCCACGGTAGGGATGGACTCTACGCCCCCATCAGGGAAAAGTTTTGTGAAGCCGATGCTAAGGAAGAAGCTCATGCATTGGGCCCATGCTTCCCGTTTTGCCGGACATACAGGTATCCAAAAAACCCTGGAGTTTATCTCTAGGTCCTATTGGTGGCCAACTCTGAAAAAGGACGTCTTGGAGTTTATTGCATCTTGCCCAAAGTGTGCCCAACATAAAGTATCCCGCCAGTCGCCTGCGGGGCAACTGGTTCCACTATCCGTTCCCCGTCGACCATGGACCCACTTGTCGATGGATTTCATTACAGACTTACCCATGTGCAACAAGTTCAATACCATCTGGGTGGTAGTTGACCGGTTCACCAAGATGGCACACTTCATTCCTCTCACCGGTCTTCCATCAGCTTCCAAGTTGGCTCAAGTATTCATACAAGAGATCTTCCGACTCCACGGTCTTCCTGAAGAAATTATCTCAGATCGAGGAGTTCAATTCACAGCCAAATTCTGGCGAAGTTTATGTCAAGTCCTCCAAGTCAAGCTAAAGTTTTCCACGGCTTACCATCCTCAGACCAATGGTCAAACCGAGAGGGTGAATCAGGCCTTCCTCCGCATCTATGTGTCCTCCTCTCAAGATGACTGGGTTCAATTACTTCCCTGGGCCGAGTTCTGTCATAACAACCAGTATCATTCTTCATCTGCTTCAACACCATTCTTCACTAACTTTGGATTCCACCCTAAAGTTCCTGAGTTCCAACCGCTTCCAGCAACTTCTGTTCCCGCAGTGGATATCACCTTGCATCAGTTTGCCAATATCTGGAAGAGCGTACGATCAGCTCTGCTCAAGGCATCGTTCAGGTACAAGAAGTTTGCGGATAAGAAGCGTCGAGCAGTTCCTGCTCTCAAGGTGGGTGATCGGGTATGGTTATCCACGAAGAATTTGAGGTTAAGAGTTCCCAGTATGAAGTTTGCACCTCGCTATATCGGTCCTTTCAAGATTGAACAAGTCATCAATCCTGTTGCTTACAGACTCCAGTTGCCTCCCTTCTTAAAAATACCCAGGACATTCCATGTTTCCCTGTTGAAACCGCTGATCTTGAATCGGTTTCATTCCTCACTTCCTCCAACTCCGAAAGTCCAAACTCAACGAGGCGTTGAGTATGAAGTGGCCAAGATCCTGGACTCACGTCACCGTTACGGTCAACTACAATATCTTATTGACTGGAAGGGTTATGGTCCTGAGGAACGTTCATGGACCAATGCTTCTGATGTCCATGCTCCTGCCTTGGTCCGGAGATTCCATTCCAAGTTTCCTCAAAAGCCAAAGAAGTGTCCTGGGGCCACTCCTAAAGGGGGGGGTGCTGTCACGATCCGGGTATCTGGACGCCATTTCTTACCCATCAGATGCCTCCTAAGGCTGGCTCAGCGCTCCAGGACCGGATCCCATCTGTTATCCTAATGTTCACATTCCTGCATCCTCTCCTGTCTCTCTGAGACGCTGTCACAGTAACGCCTTATTACATCTGGCATGGCGTCTTCCGCGGCCTCCGCCGCCGTCCCTGAGCTTCTGCATGCAGAGTGTCAGAGTGGCGATTACGTCAGCCGCGGCCTCCGCTGTGTCCGCGTGGTTGGATGTGCACTTGTCAGCCTGGCGTCTCCTGTCTCCAGTGGCCGGCGCCGCCATTACTGTTTTCATTACCACATGGATTACAAACCAAACTTCCCTCCAAGTGTCTGCATGGGCGCAGCCATCTTGGATTCTGTCAGCTGATCATTTCCTCCAATCTGTTGTCAGTATTGTTAATCTGCATAATTGCCTAGCCAATCCCTTCCTTGCTGCAGGTATAAATACACTGTGCCTGAGCAAGGAAGGCGTCAGTGCTTTGGTTGTCAAACCTAGTTCCTGTTTGTCTCTCTCCTGTGATTGTCTTCCAGGTTCCAGCTCCTGTCTCAAGACTTCCACCATAGAGACCCGCACCAGCATTCCACCTGCGGTGTAGCCTGACTCTCCAATCCATTGTGGATTCATCTGTTTCCAGCTACAACATTACCTGCTTCCAGCTCAGCTTGCAGCAGAGTACAGCTTCCCTTAAAGGGCCGGTGTCCTTTCTACACTTTACCACTCTCCACCGGTATTATTATTTCTCCGCTCTCAAGTTCTACATTTCAGTTATATTTCATCGCTCCCAAGTTCATTTATTATTTAACTGGTTCCAGCCAGTATCCACTCCGTGCTAACAACAGTCTGGTTCCAGCCAGTATCCACAGCAGCTGTTTTACCTTCAGCAACCCAGCTTTTCCTGGAACACCAGCTGGCACAGTCCTGGGTTATCTCCATTGCTACAGTCGGGCCTGGTAAGGACTTTCCATCTAGAAGATCATAAGAACTATCTCACACTACCAGTGCCCTGTGGCTCCTGCCATCCTGTAGTACCCAGGAACTGTATTTATTATTTGCTGACTTTTACGTTTTCTTTTACTGCTGCTGTGTTGCGGAGTTGTCATAATAAACATCATTGACTTTTATCTAAGTTGTCGTGGTCACGCCTTCGGGCAGTTATTATTCATGTTACTTACATGTCCAGGGGTCTGATACAACCTCCCAGGTTCCGGTACATCTCAGCCCCTACAACTGAGGCTGCCTCCCGTCAGCTCAGGCCCTCAGTTGTGACACAGTGTTTTTACATGTGTTGCACAGTGTAACAGTCTCAGTGCCATTTTAACCATAACTATAAACAACTATAAAAGGAAACACATGGCTGTATTTCATGTGCTGATGTAGTTGGTATAGTAACATAGTAACATAGTATCTAAGGTTGAAAAAAGACAATTTGTCCATCGTGTTCAACCTGTTTGTGGTCTCCTATGCGGTTTTGTTTTAGGACTAGTTATATTATCTATAATGCTTGTCTAGCACCATATCCCTGAATTTATCTAACCCATTCTTAAACGTGTTAACTGAGCCCGCCGTTACTACTCTCTCAGGCAAGGAATTCCAAACACGTATTGTCCTTACTGTGAAAAAACCTTTACGCCGTATTGTGCGGAAACTCCTCTCCTCTAACCTAAGCGAGTGTCCACGTGTCCTCTGTGCTGATCTTATTAAAAACAGGTCTCTCGCAAGTTCTGTGTATTGTCCCCTTATATATTTGTAGATGTTGATCATGTCCCCTCTTAGTCTCCGCTTTCCAATGAAAACATGCCTAGCCTTGCAAGCCTTTCCTCATATTCCAGCGTCTTCATGCCCTTGATTAGTTTGGTCGCACGCCTCTAAACCTTTTCTAGCTCCAGTATATCCTTTTTGTAGTATGGTGCCCAAAATTGCACACAGTATTCAAGATGTGGCCTCACTAGTGATTTATACAACGGGAGTACGACACCCTCGTCCCTTGCATCAATTCCCCATTTTATCAGGGACGTGCAGTCAGGGGAGGCAGTGCCTCCCCTGTCATAATAATTAAAATAATAAAAAGAAGATATTTATAACAGAGTCTGTGATAAATATCTTCATTTATTATTTTAATAATCTCTCCCCCCCGTGAAAATGTTGGGCTGGGAGGCAGCGGAGGAGGTGCCTCCCGCACCTAACATTAAAGTCCGGGCAGCGGGGGGCGGGCAGGGGGCGGGGCACTGCAATGGGCTGTGAAAGCCCATTGAGAAAGTACAGGGAAGCGGCACCTATACTGGTGCCGCAATGACAGGGGTGTGCATTCAGCCCCAACGAATGCACGCCCCTGTCACTGCCCCAGATGTGATTGGCCCAGCGGATCCAGTGCTGGATCCGCTGTCCAATCACTAGCGAGCCCCCTTCCCGGCTGCAGCAGGCGCCGTGGGCTGTGCGGGCGCCCGCTGCAGCCGGCGCCGCTGACTGACAACAGGGGTCATAATTGACCCCTAGTGTCTGAGCGGCGCTACAGTGGGAAAGACGTCATGAGTCATGACGTCTCTCCCATAGTACAGCAGAGACGAGCCGGCGGCCGGAGACGGAGGACGGCACTGCAGGAGCGGTAAGTATGTTGTTTTTTTTTTTAAATATATGTGTGTGTTTTAGGCGCAGCTACGGGGGCACAACTACCAGGGGCGCAGCTATGGGGGCACAACTACCAGGGGCGCAGCTACGGGGGCACAACTACCAGGGGCGCAGCTACGGGGGCGCAACTACCAGGGGCGTAGCTACGGGGGCACAACTACCAGGGGCGCAGCTACGGGGGCACAACTACCAGGGGCGCAGCTACGGGGGCACAACTACCATGGGCGCAGCTACGGGGGCACAACTACCAGGGGTGCAGCTACGGGGGCACAACTACCAGAGGCGCAGCTATGGGGGCACAACTACCAGGGGCGCAGCTATGGGGGCACAACTACAAGGGGCACATCTACGGGGGCACAACTACATGGGGCGCAGCTACGGGGGCACAACTACCAGGGGCGCGGCTACGGGGGCGCAGCTACGGGGGCACAACTACCAGGGGCGCAGCTACGGGGGCACAACTACCAGGGGCGCAGCTATGGGGGCACAACTACAAGGGGCACATCTACGGGGGCACAACTACAAGGGGCGCAGCTATGGGGGCGCAGCTACGGGGGCACAACTACAAGGGGCGCAGCTACGGGGGCACAACTACCAGGGGCGCAGCTACAGGGGCACAACTTCAAGGGGCGCAGCTACGGGGGCACAACTACAAGGGGCGCAGCTACGGGGGCACAACTACCAGAGGTGCAGCTACAGGGGCACAACTTCAAGGGGTGCAGCTACGGGGGCACAACTACAAGGGGCGCAGCTACGGGGGCACAACTACCAGAGGTGCAGCTACGGGGGCACAACTACAAGGGGCGCAGCTACGGGGGCACAACTACAAGGGGCGCAGCTACGGGGGCACAACTACAAGGGGCGCAGCTACGGGGGCACAACTACAAGGGGAGCAGCTACAGGGACACAACTACAAGGGGCGCAGCTACAGGGGCACAATTACAAGGGGCGCAGCTACAGGGGCACAACTACAAGGGGCGCAACTACAGGGGCACAACTACAAGAGGCACAGCTACAGGTGGCACAGCAACTGGGGACACAGCTACAAGGGGCACAGCAACTGGGGGCACAACTACAAGGGGCACAGCTACAGGGGGCACAGCAACTGGGGACACAGCTACAAGGGGCACAGCAACTGGGGGCACAACTACAAGGGGCACAGCTACAGGGGGCACAGCAACTGGGGGCACAGCTACAAGGGGCACAATTACAGGGGGCACAGCCACAAGGGGCACAACTACTGGGGGCAATGCTACAGGGGGCACAGCGACTGGGGGCACAGCTACTGGGGGCACAACTACAGGGGGCACAGCTACTGGGGGCACAGCTACAGGGGGCACAACTACTCAGGGCACTGCTACAGGGGGCACAGCTACAGGGGGCACAACTACTGGGGGCACAGCCACAAGGGGCACAGCTACTGGGGGCAAAGCTACAGGGGGCACAGCTACAAGGGGCACAGCGACTGGGGGCACAACTACAGGAGTCACAACTACTCGGGGCACTGCTACAGGGGGCGCTGCAACAGTGGGGAAAGATACTGGGGGCACAGCTAGAGGGATCACAACTACTGGGGGGCACAGCTACTGGGCTCATAACTATTGGGGCGCCTGCTCCATCCTGTCAGCCGGCAGCAGCAACTGGGGGCACAACTACAAGGGGTACAGCTACAGGGGGCACAGCAACTGGGGACACAGCTACAAGGGGCACAGCTACAGGGGGCACAGCAACTGGGGGCACAGCCACAAGGGGCACAGCTACTGGGGGCAAAGCTACAGGCCAGCCGGCAGCAGCACTCTCCCCTGTCTGTGCTAACGTCTTCCCGCGTCAGCGAGTACATAATATTCATTCATTTCTCTCTCTCTCTCTCTCTCTCTCTCTCTCTCTCTCTCTCTCCTCCTGTGGATTACTTCGTTTGTAAGTATAATTTTCATTTTTACAGGTACCCCTATTGGATTCTACTGGACAAGTGGACGTGACCGGCGTGGGATGTAGGTAAGTAATCTCTCTCTCATTTTTACAGGAACCACCTATTGGATTCTACTGGACAAGTGGACGTGACCGGCGTGGGATGTAGGTAAGTATGTGTGAGTGTGTAAGTGTTTACGGGGGAGGCTTGCTGGGCCTTGTAGCTCCACAACAAAAAACAATATTCTTTTTTTTACACACTTATGGCTATCAGCCCGGCACCCACCGCCCAGGGGTGCTGGGGACAGCCTCGGGCTTCACCCCTGGCCCTTGGGTGCCTGGAGGGGGGGAGACCCCTTGATTTAAGGGGTCCCCACTCCTCCAGGGAACCCCGGCCAGGGGTGACTAGTTGGGGGGGTAATGCCACGGCCGCAGGGACCTACATAAATGTGTCCCCCGGCTGCGGCATTATGTCCCTGGCTAGTGGAGCCCGGTGCTGGTTTTAAAAATATGGGGAACCCCTACATGTTTTGTCCCCCGTATTTTTGGAACCAGGACCGGTCTAAGAGCCCGGTGCTGGTTGTCTAAATACGGGGAACCCCTGTCCAATTTTTTCCCAGTATTTAAACAACCAGGACCGGCTCAAAGAGCCCGAGGCTGGTTATGCTTAGGAGGGGGGACCTCACACATTTTTTTTTTACATTTTTTAACCCATTCAGACCCTTCTCCATTAAGTTAATGGAAGCCCTGGACAACAAAATTGCATTCATGTCCTCCTCCCACTCCCTTCCCAAACACTAATTTTTATTTATTTTTCTATAAAAATGTACAATATATCACAAGTATGATGAGCAGGCAGGCAGCGGGCATTGGCGGCATCGGACTGAGATGCAAATTAGTGGCGGAGGGCTGGGTCAGTTGATGGTAGGCAAGTTTGTAAGCCATTGGCGGTGGCAGCAGACATTGGCTCAGAGGCAGTAGTGGGCATTGGCTCGGCGGCGGTAGGGGTCATCGGCAGGATCTGGCGGACATTATGGCTGTAGTGCCTCACCAGCCACTGACCTCACCGCACGCCACTGCGTTTTATGCATGCTAATATCTTATTAGCCTTTTTTGCTGCAATCCTACTTTGGGTACTGCTGTTTAGTTTGTTATCTATGTGAACACCTAAGTATTTTTCCAGTGCAGAATCCCATAATATTACTCCATTTAGTATGTAGGTGTTATTTTTAGCCTTGCTACCACAGTGCATTACCTTACACTTGTCTGTATTGAATCTCATTCTCCATTTTGCTGCCCATGCTTCTAGTTTTACTAAGTCATTCTGAAGAGACTCAGCATCCCCCTCCATATTTATAACCTTACACAATTTGGTATCGTCAGCAAAAATTGACACCATGCTCTCTAGGCCTACTGTTAGGTCGTTAATGAAGATGTTGAACAATAGTGGTCCAAGTACAGACCCTTGTGGCACACCACTTAGCACTTTAGCCCAATTTGAAAATGATCCATTAACAACTCGCTGCTCCCTATTATCCAACCAATTTCTGACCCAAGTGCATATTGTGCTCCCTTGCCCTATTTCTTCAAGCTTATAGATAAGTTACATGTGTGGTACTGTGTCGAAAGCTTTGACAAAGTCTTAAAGCTGTGACTGCTCTGCCCAGCAGAGCAGTGGTGAATAGACGCTGTGCGCATGCACACAGCGTCTTTCTGCAGCGGGGTACACTGGTATTCCACAGGGAATAACATCGGGGTGTAGAGTTGGATCTTTATCCGAGGCACCAACAGGCTAATCTTTGACTGTTCCCAAGATGCACTGCACCGCCTCCCCTATAACCCCACCTCTGTGCACAGGAGCTCAGTTTGTAAGTTGGTGCCTGCAGTGCAGGCAGCTACCAGGGAGGGCTGCACTAGACAGGCCTGAAAATAGCTTTTCTGACCAGAAAGAAGACTTCAAGGGCTGCAGCATAGGCACTTGGTGCTATATGTCATACTGACATATCGTGCTGTGGCTCCCTCACCTCCCCCAGTGGCGCTGTATACTCCTGTGCCCTGGTTGCCGGGTGCTTACAGCGGAGGCGCTCCGGTCTCATCAAGCACACATACTGACGCTGCACTCCTGGATCGCGTGGCCGCACGATAGGGAGGAGGTAAGAGGGTCCCCCAGACGGGACCCACTGAAAATACTGATCCGGTCGCGGTCTCCGGAGATGGACCACGCTGCTGGCTTGGACACTGTGGGCGTGCAGGGACCCCACTATATCCGCCAGGGCAAGAAGCACAGGTCGGATTTACTAAAATCCATTTGGCATAGGCTCCATAGTACCCGGTAGTGAAGTCCAGCAGAGGGAATTAGGCTTTGACCTGTAGCCTCTCCCCCAGCCCCAGGCGCCATCTACAGCAGATGTTCCAGCCCTGGAGCTGCATCTCTCTCTCCCTCACTCCCTGTCAGCGTTTTGGTGTCATTACATAGAGCTGCACTGATTCTGGGACTCCTGAGCACTGTCTCCTCTGTAGAGCCACCTGCCTCATCAGTGCTGTGCATTTACAGAACACTTAAGTATTCTACATGTCGTTTAGACAGTGTTAGTTAAGAACAAGTGCATTACTACAGGAATATTTAGTACAAGTATCCTGTGATATACTAATTAACAAATAAAAGTGAAGATGTATAGTGCGCTGATAGCTGCCTAATGACTGTTCAGTGAAAACAGGTGTCACCACACACCCAGAAACAATTTACAAGAAAAGAATATCACCAAGTTGTCTTCAGGCGCTGATACAATTCATATGGGGTAATTCTAGATGACCTGTTTATCATCAAATTTTGACCCTCAAACAAAAAATATAAAATACAAATAGTGTAATACTGATAACATAAAACCAAAATTTTCATATGTGTGTAGGTAGAATCCGTACCATAAGGTATTGTCTAATTAATAGACAATATGCGCATTGAGGGGGAGAGGATGTGATCCTTATTGTAGTTCCAAATTTTCATCTATACATCACTCCATATATAGAATTCTCATAAAAAGGATAAAAGCAAACATAGTATAATATTGCTTTAATTAGGAATTAAAAAAAGACAGATTGAATGGCTGGACTCTCACCATAAGACAGAACAAACAAGGCAGATAGAAATAACAACCAGGCGTCCCCAGCACCTCGCAATTCCTTCTATGGATCCGTTCCAGACTCCAAACGACCATAAGCCAATGCGTTTCAATACTTCTCAGTATCTTTTTAAAGGCATATGTTTTCCCCTCCCAAGGATATCATACTTATACCCCTCTTAATGATGACATCATATCTCATGTGAAAAACCTATTACCAGACATGGACCAACTAACTTCTAAACATTCTATATGTAACAACTGTGTGCACCCAATCCACATTTCCTGTAAGGGTATTCATTTTTAGTAGAGGGCATTGAATTTATTTTATTCAACAATTATTTTACTTTTAAAGGGGAATTTTTCATCCAGAAATGGGGATCCGCCATGGGCACCAGGTTCACCCCGAGTTACGCAAATATTTTTATGGGCGTATGGGAAGACAATAAAGTATGGAATAATAACCCATTCGGGGTGAACCTGGTGTCGTGGCGAAGATATATAGATGACATTGTTTTTGTATGGGGAGGGAGTATGGAAGACTTAGAAAGTTTTTGTTCATATTTGAATGACAATGACTCCAACATTTCTCTAACTTTTGAAAAAAGTCAATCTTTAGTCAATTTCTTAGATTTGACCATTTACATTGAACAAGGGGTAATAAAGACAAAAAAACTTCATTAAACCGACAGATTCTAGTACCTATATTGATGTAGAAAGTTGCCACCACAGAAGGTGGCTGGATACTATACCAATTAGTCAATTTAAAAGATTAAAAAGAAATTGTACAGATAGAGATGTGTTTTTAACTCAAGCAAATGAAATGTCTTTGAATTTCAAGGTAAGTGGATATAAAGATCAGGCCATTATAGATTCCCTTGAAAAGGTGAATTCCATAAATAGGGAAGATTTGTTAAAGAAAACAGAAAGTAGGAAAGATGATAAGAATAATGATGTTTTTAAATGGTCTTTTATCACTAACTATACTTCTCAGCACCATCAGGTGAAAAGAGTTTTAAAAAAACACTGGAAAATACTGAAAAAATATCCAGTGATAGGAAGGGAATTACCAGATAATCCGAATTGTATCTTTAAAAGAGCCCCCAATCTAAAAACCAAATTAGTAAAGAGTCTCTGCCCACCTTCCCCAAAAAAGGGAAATGTGTTAACAAAGGGATTTTTTCGATGTGGGAGTTGTGTTGGATGCAAAAATATACCCAACACCTTTGGTAATAAATTGGTTGAGGTGGGGACGCCTGGTTGTTATTTCTATCTGCCTTGTTTGTTCTGTCTTATGGTGAGAGTCCAGCCATTCAATCTGTCCTTTTTTAATTAATAATTAAAGCAATATTATACTATGTTTGCTTTTATCCTTTTTATGAGAATTCTATATATGGAGTGATGTATAGATGAAAATTTGGAACTACAATAAGGATCACATCCTCTCCCCCTCAATGCGCATATTGTCTATTAATTAGACAATACCTTATGGTACGGATTCTACCTACACACATATGAAAATTTTGGTTTTATGTTATCAGTATTACACTATTTGTATTTTATATTTTTTGTTTGAGGGTCAAAATTTGATGATAAACAGGTCATCTAGAAGTACCCCATATGAATTGTATCAGCACCTGAAGACAACTTGGTGATATTCTTATCCTGTGATATACATCCAGTATTTACCGTGCATTGTTATATCTGTATACATACATAGCTTTAATTAGTATTGCTAGTCCAGTGCAGTTTTATTGTTGTTTGTAGTAATTTCTGCATTGTATATGTGACTGTGTGTGCCAATAGCTGCTGTGCGGTTCCTATTCCGTGTATATCACACATATTGCTATCCCTATATTCTGTACCCTGACGGGGGCTAAGTGCATCAGGGTCTAATATATAGGATATACTGTTTGGTATTTTTCCCTGTGTATTTCAGTCGCCATATACCTCTTAAATCCTCTGTTTGTGATCTGCATTTGCAATCACACTTCACAGGGGTTTTTTGTCAGGTACTGTGTCTGACTATATTGTACTGTTATGCCCTAGAGCTACATTCTCTAATAATGTCTGCGTCACAGGGAGGGAGATCCGTGGCTGATCCTGTGTCATGCAGTGCTGATGCCACAGATTTATCTGAGGAAAATATTCCAGCTGAGGGTCCAGGTATTGGGGGTTCTGTACCCCTTGGTCAGCCTGCAACACTGGTGGCACACCAAGACCTACCTTGGGCTGCTTTTTCTAATTTACTGACAATGCTAGTAACTAGACTTGCGCCCCCTGTGGAACTTCCTGTGCCTGTACAAACACATATTGTCCCTGTTGTAAATCCACCATGGGTGGATTCTCTGTCGACTCAGTTACAGTAGTTAAATCAGTCCTTGGTTAAACAAAAGCCTGACCCTCACCCCACTAGGACCAAAGGGTCATCTAAGCGGGCCATTTCTTCCTCACAATCCACACATGTTTTGGATACTTCATCCGATGAAGATGGAGATGCTTCTGATGGGGAATCTACAACACAGGTGGATGTTCCTGACCTCTTAGGGGCTATCAAACTGATTCTTCACATCGATGATGAAACTGAACCTCCAGATACGTCTAAGAAACCTGATAAGTCCAAACGTCAGAAGGTTACTAAATTAGTTTTGCCACTTTGTAACCATTTAGTTGACATACGTCAGGAATCCTGGGAGTCTCCGGGAAAGAAATTCTCCATCTAAAAAGATGCTAGCTCGTTATCCCCTCACTGCAGAGTTAAGTAAATATTGGGAAACACCACCTCCGGTGGACTCACATGTTGCACGTTTGGTGGTGTCTTCTACTCTGCCTGTCACTACCATCACCTCTCTGAAGGAACCGACGGATAAGCGCGTGACAGGGTTGCTTGAAGTCTATTTACACTCTTGAGGATGCTGTGCATACACCTACCATAGTGGTTTCTTGGGCTGCAAAAGCTATTGAAGCCTGGGTTCAAGAAGTTGAAGCGGAGCTACTTTCTAATTTTTCTGATAATGCCAGACAGTGTCTTTCATATATTACCACAGCCTCTCATTACATACAGGAGGTGGCCTCTGATGCCGGTGTGCTGGCAGCCAAAGTGTCTACTATGTCCATTCTGGCTCGCCGGATTCTGTGGTTGCGGTCCTGGTCTGTGAATCTGGACTCTAAAAAGACCTTGGAGGTGATGCCTTTTAAGCGAAACATCCTTTTTGGGGAAGATCTGAACAAGATCGTTGCTGACTTAGCGTCTGCTAAAACTGCATGCCTGCCTAGTACTAATCCTTCGGCGCCGAAGGCTAATAGTACCACCTTTCGTTCCTTCCGACCTCCAAGTAAAGCAAAGAGTAAGGCATACCCGAAACAGGCTCGCACTTCCAAAACCTCTAAGCCCAAACCTAAACGTTCCTGGGCTGCCCGTCAGCCTGCTTCCAAACCAGACAAGCCTGCTGCATGACGGGGCGGGCCTCCCCCTGGGGGACCCCAGGGTGGGAGGCCGACTTCTGAGGTTCACCCAGGTATGGTTACAGACCACTTCAGATGCCTGGGTGAGGGAAGTCATCACGGATATGCCATCTCTTTCAAGAAACGTCCTCCTCACCAGTTTTGCTCGACATATATCCCTTCAGATCCATTACAAGCAAAAACACTACATTTGGTGGTACAATCCCACCTGGAAACAGGAGTGATAGTGCTGATGCCTCTGGCTCAGAGAGGCAGGGCCAGGGTGTACTATTCAATGCTGTTCCTAGTTCCGAAACCGAATGGAACCTCACGACCCATTCTCAACCTCAAGTCTTTGAACAAATTTGTGAAGGTTTCCAAATTCCGTATAGAAACTCTTCGCTCTATTGTTCCGGCCTTGGATCCCAAGGACTATATGGTATCCCAGGAGATTCAGGAAGCTTACTTACATATACCTATTGCCATGTTGCATCAGGAATATCTGCAGGTTGCTATTGGCAACCTACATTATCAGTTCCAGGTCTTGCCTTTTGGACTGACCACGGCTCCGCAAATCTTCACCAAGGTCATGGCGGTCATGATGCCCTTTCTACACCACCAGGGTATCAGGATCCTGCCGTATCTGGACAACTTTTTGATCCTGGTGAACTCCCCAGAGGTTCTCCTCCGTCATCTGGATCTGATGGTCCAATTCCTGCAAGCCCACGGGTGGCTCATCAAATGGAACAAATCCTCGCTGGTTCCTGCTCAGAGCAAGGTACACCTGGGAGCATTACTGGACACACACAACCAATGGTTGTTCTTGTCTCCGGAGATGGTCCTGAAACTTCAGGACAGGATACGATGCTTCCTCTCTTGCTCTCGTGTATCGATACACTCGGTGATGCAAGTACTAAGCCTCATGGTGTTGGCTTTCAACATGGTAGAGTATGCTCAATTTCATTCTTGCCCTCTGCAGAGGTTAATCCTTTCCAAGTGGGACGGCCTGCCTCACTGGATCAGGTCTCACATGATTTCTTTTACTCCGGATGTTCATCTGTCTCTGAGCTGGTTGCTCCAGGACCAACGATTGAGCAGGGGTCGTCCCTTCTGTATCTCCAACTGGGTCCTCCTAATGACAGATGCCAGTCTGCGGGGTTGGGGCACGGTGTTGGAGCAACACTCTCTTCAGGGTCGGTGGACCAGGGAGGAATCTCTCCTTCCGATAAACATTCTGGCGTTGCAGGCGGTGTTCAATGCTCTGAAACTGGCCCTGCCTCTGGTACAGAACAGGCCTGTTCAAGTACAGTCAGACAACACCATGGGGGTGAACATAAATCATCAAGCCGGCACTCGCAGCCGCATGGCAATGATGGAAGTGTCAAAGATTCTTCTATGGGCGGAACGCCATCTGCCAGCCATATCGGTAGTGTTCATTCCAGAGGTCCTCAACTGGGAAGCGGACTTCCTCAGTCAACAGGACGTACATGCCAGAGAGTGGAGCCTTCATCCAGAAGTCTTTCAACTCCTAGTGGACAAGCAAGGCCTACCAGATAAAGACCTTATGGCGTCTCGACACAATCACAAGGTTCCGGTCTTCGGATCATGGACAAGGGTTCCTCAAGCAGCGTTCGTGGGTGCACTGGCAATTCCATGGAACTTTCGGCTGCCATACGTGTTCTCTCCCGTGTCACTCCTGCCCAGGATAATAAGGAATTTCAAGCAAAAAGGATGATTACTACTTCTAATTGCTCCAGCGTGGCCCAGACGGCATTGGTTCTCAGACCTGCAGGGTCTCTCGATAGACCGTCCTCTTCTACTTCCGAAATGCCCAGATATTCTCGTTCAGGGTCCTTGTGTATACCAGGATCTGGCCAACTGGCTTTGACGGCGTGGCTCTTGAAGCTTCAGTTCTGAGGGACAAAGGTTTTTCTGAGGCAGTCATTCAAACTATGTTGAAAGTGCGTAAACCGGCTTTGGCTCGGATTTATTATAGGATCTGGAATTCTTTCTTCACCTGGTGTGTGGCTAAGAATCATGATGCATACAAGTTCAGTACTGCCAAATTTTGGGCTTTTCTGCAACAGGGCCTGGACTTAGGCCTTTGTCTGGCCTCCCTCAAGGTTCATATTTCAGACTTGTCGGTATGGTTTCAGAGAAAAACTGCGACTTTGCCTGATGTTCATACTTTCACTCAGGGTGTTTTATGGATTCAACCTCCCTATGTTCCTCCTGTGGCTTCTTGGGATTTGTCGGTTGTTCTGGATGCCCTACAAGACTCTCCGTTTGAACCTCTTGAGTCTGTGAACCTTAAATAGCTTACGCTTAAGGTTTTATTTTTGCTGGCTATTGAACTCGCCCTGGTTATCTGCCTAAGGTGGTGTCGTCTTTCCCCCTTAACCAAGAGATTGTGGTTCCAGCCTTTATCTCTCCTGGTATGTCCTCCAAAGAACGGTCTTTGGATGTGGTACAGGCTCTCCGTATATATGTGAAGAGAACCGCCTCTCTTAGGAGATCTGATTCTCTCTTTGTCCTTTTTAGTTTTCACAAATGTGGCTGTCCTGCAAATAAGCATACCTTGGCCAGATGATTTAGAATGGTGATTGCACAAGCTTATGTACAGGCTGGACTTCCAGCTCCTGCTACTATCAAGACCCATTCTACTCGGTCTGTTGGACCTTATTGGGCGGCCTGCCGTGGTGCGTCCCTGGAACAATTGTGCAAGGCGGCTACATGGTCCTCAGTGAACACGTTCATCAGGTTCTATGCCTTTGATACTTCCGCCTCCCAGGATGCTTCCTTTGGACGCCAGGTTCTTGTGCCGGCTTCAGTGCGTCCCATCCCATGAGGAACTGCTTTAGGACATCCCCGATGTTATTCCCTGTAGAATACCAGTGTACCCCGCTGCAGACAAGGAGATTTATGGTAGGACTTACCATTGCTAAATCTCTTTCTGCGAGGTACACTGGATTTCAGAGAGCGCCCACATTGATGCACTTAGCTTCTTTGGGTTTGTATGGCATTAGCCGCTGGTACCTTCTCCTGTCATGAGAATGTGGTGTATGTGGCTACTCAATACGGTCATCACTTTTACCTGCTACTGCATTAGACTGGTTAACAAAACTGAGCTCCAGTGCCTGGAGGCGTGGATATAGAGGAGGCATGCAGTGCATCATGGGAACAGTCAAAGCTTTAGCCTGTTGGTGCCTCGGATCAAAATCCAACTCTACACCCCAATGTTATTCCCTGTGGAATCCAGTATTCCTCGCAGAAAGAGATTTAACAATGGTAAGACTTACCATAAATCTCCTTATTCATGGGAGTCAGAGAGACTGGGTCATGCCAGCAGCTCACAGAGTGCTGGCCATGCCCCCATAGTGATGGAAAATGGGGGTGTGGCTCACGATCGTGGCACTCCCCAGAAGACACGCCCCCTTTCCTATAGAGCACACACCCCTTTTCGGGTGGACGTGGCTTTGCCACGCCATACAGTCCCTCCTGCTCATATCCAAATGTTGGGAGGTATGGTATATGGTGACATGCTGCAGCTGCTATAATGTACACGTATATATGGTGATCTGCTGCTGCTATAATGTATGTATATGGTGACTAGAAATGAGCAGGCTCAGTTCACAGACAGTCGAGCCAACCTGAACTTACGGGATTTTCTTTGCTGTTTGTTTAGTACTACTACTGGAGCAATGATATTCCACACACGATTCTTAGTAAATTTCCGTGTTGTATTGTTTTCTATTGACACTTTGAAAGTATTTGTTATATGGTTTGATTGGTTATTGCCAATACATTACTAATTTGAAAAACATTTTCAAACAGAAATAACTGCCGTGTGTTTGAGCCGATGCTCTGTTGCTTAGTTTAACTAGCCAGCCTTTGGCCTATGTTGGTGAATAATATTGAGTGGAAATGACTAGAAATGAACGTTTTCGAGGTTAATAATACCATAGGAACAAAAAAGGTCCAAATTATGTGATTTTAGCTGTTTTTACAAGAAAAAATAATACAGATCCATAACCAAAACATGTAGGGGCAGTTTTGGCAAAACCAAAACACGAAGTTAATACAGATCCAAAACCAAAACACGGGAGTTGGCGCACATCTCTAATTTATATATTGACAATCGATGTACTTATATAACATAATTATTTAATGTGTTTGTTCTTTCCTACTTAAAATAAATGTAATTTAGACAGACTGCCACAGTGGCAAGTATAACATTTTTATAGGGGAGATTCCAAGTTTGCATCTAATTAAAAATGTTTATACAGTACATTTTGTATATAGATACCCTATTAATGCTGCATACTGTAATAACATCCGGGCATCTCTGTAAATCCACAAGGAGTGAACTTGAATATGCAGCTTTTGACAAACACCTCTCTCCATTAACTTTCTCGTCCACAGGAGGCTTCTGTCCTCCCTATGCTCACCTTAACATACCTGCGCAACTCTTTGACAAGTGTGCCGCCCCAGTTAAACTTCCCTCCTGATATCATTGTTATTATTATTATTATTATTATTACAGGTTGAGTATCCCTTATCCAAAATGCTTGGGACCAGAGGTATTTTGGATATCGGATTTTTTCGTATTTTGGAATAATTGCATACCATAATGAGATATCATGGTGATGGGACCCAAGTCTAAGCACAGAATACATTTATGTTTCATATACACCTTATACACACAGCCTGAAGGTAATTTTAGCCAATATCTTTTAAACAAAGTGTGTCTACATTCACACAATTCATTTATATTTCATATACACCTTTTATACACAGCCTGAAGGTCATTTAATACAATATTATTAATAACTTTGTGTATTAAACAAAGTTTGTATACATTGAGCCATCGAAAAACAAAGGTTTCACTATCTCACTCAAAAAAGTCCGTATTTCGGAATATTCCGTATTTCGGAATATTTGGATATGGGATACTCAACCTGTAGTATTATTATTATTATTATTATTATTATTATTATTATTATTATTATTATTATTATTATCATATTGTATCTATATGATTTCTGTTGGAATGAAACATTTGAATAAATGCACTGCTCCTCATGAAGAATTGGTCTTATGTCAGGATCATCAACAATGCATACTGTACATACATATCAATATAGACTTTTTTGATTCACCGTGACAGCTTAATTGCTCATAGGCCTCTCTTACAGATATGTCCTGAGTCATCGATCATTTTTGCCCTATATTGTACAACTTTGATGGTCCACCACAGGTAACAGTTCTCTGACATTAATAATTAAATCTTAATTTAGCATCTACAGTATGCTGGACCACAGCTATATCCAAAGTTGATTATAGTGTACTAGCTGCTTAGGAATTAGATGTTTGTCTCAGTCAGGTTGGTATTAAGTCATACGTGAAACACACCGCTGTGTGGCAGGATACATGTCGTGCCTTACTCATATCGGCTCCCAGTCTTCATGGGGTTAGCATCCTTGTTGCACACAGCTGCTGCATGGAAAGCCAATAGTAGTGTTCAGAGTACTCATGCATTGTACTATTGTTGCAATTAGGTACAAAACTGTCTGGTGGGAAGCATGGCTTACAGTAGTCTCATTTACTGTGTTGCCCCAAACGTGTAACACCCCGGGGTTGGCGGGTATACTAAGTGGTTGAGAGCGGTATCACAGGCGTCGGATGGCTATGTGACCGACCTTTCCCTGAAATGTTTCTCCGCGTACCTTGTCCTGTAGTGCCATGTCCAGAGAGGTAGGATAGATTGATACGAAACAGGAGTGAGTCAGCAATTCCAACAGGATGACTTTTATTGAGCTGCAATGAACTCTGGATTGAAGATGATGATTGGTTAATTGGCGATAAATTTGAATTATCACAAAATGAAGAATTGGGCATCAAAGATGAACAAAGAAAAGACAATTGGCTACAATTCACACCACAAAGGAGCATCCAGTATGCAAAAGACATTTGATTTGAATCACGAAAGAATGGCAGAATATCATTTGAATCACAGATGTTAATTGGAATCACAAATATTAGCATAAGATAATTGGAATAACAGTTTATAATGTGGTCATGAGAAGAGTGATGAAACACAATTCGCAATACAGGTTGAGTATCCCATATCCAAATATCCGAAATACGGAATATCCGAAATACGGACTTTTTTGAGTGAGAGTGAGATAGTGAAACCTTTGTTTTCTGATGGCTCAATGTACACAAACTTTGTTTAATACACAAAGTTATTAAAAATATTGTATTAAATGACCTTCAGGCTGTGTGTATAAGGTGTATATGAAACATAAATGAATTGTGTGAATGTACACACACTTTGTTCAATGCACAAAGTTACAAAAAATATTGGCTAAAATGACCTTCAGGCTGTGTGTATAAGGTGTATATGTAACATAAATGCATTCTGTGCTTAGACTTAGGTCCCATCGCCATGATATCTCACTATGGTATGCAATTATTCCAAAATACGGAAAAATCCCATATCCAAAATACCTCTGGTCCCAAGCATTTTGGATAAGGGATACTCAACCTGTAACAAACATTAACTTTCTAGCTTTCCCTAGCCAAAGTATGACAATCGGCAATAAACTTTGGAGCTCTGGTAGAATTCTGTAGTGTCACACTATGTCAATGGGAGAAATTGGCACATAGATTTAAGGGAAAATCCTGGGTTGTGACTGTTGTCCTCAGTTCTATCCAAAGAAGATGTAGCTAGCGAAGGGATGGTAGTGCCTCTTGACAAATTCAACTACCTTAACAATGAGGAACTTTTTGGTTGAATAAACTCAGTCTCTCTATTACAGGGCTTTACTTAAGCTTGCCAAGAAAAGTAACTCGGTCTTTCAGAATAAAAGTTTGCTTTGCACAAGTAATAAAACTCAGTCTTTGATATTCTCACAGTATCAGTGTGGGGGAAAGAGTTTTCCTTAATAACCTCTTTGCTGTGTTTAGCTTATGGAATATGGCACTATACAGTCCGCGCCCTTTAAAGCTGCACAGCTGGTGACAATTAATGCTTAAGCTGAGTATCAAACTTGCCCTGGGTTTTGGTCACTCAGGGGCAGATGTATTAAGCCTGGAGTTGGCATAAAGAAGTAATAAATTGGTGATAAGTGCAAGGTGATAACGCACCAGCCAATAAGCTCATAACTGTCAATTTACATATTGGAGCTGATTGGCTGGTGCGTTATCACCTTGCACTTATCACCAATGTATTACTTCTTTATGCCTCCTCCAGGCTTAATACATCTGCCCCATAGTTTCCAATGTACTCACTCAGACCCTTAGAGTGGAGGATTTCACTTGCTGGACCAGTTTTTGATAGTTCCTCACTGTTAAAAGAGGGCCGCGGCGTCCGCACCTCTCACCAGGCCGGGCGGTGTCTGGTCTTTGGCTGCGGCCTTTCTACACCCACTCACCTGACACTTGGCTCTCCGGCAGTACCCCACTGCTTACACTAAGCAGCGTTGCTCTCACCGTCTTGCATCCTGCTGCTGGCACTCATCCTCAGCTCCCGCTCTGATCCTTGCTCAGCATGCAACCAGCACTTCCTGTCTTCACACACAGCTTCCCCTTTTTTATTCCCACAAGGCTCCTCTGTTCCCAGGCTAACCTGCCCAACAAGCAGTCTACATCCAGCACTTTTGTGCTCCTGCTGCTGTGGACTTGTAAGGGACACACACACCATTTTTCGGGTATCACAAATAGACGCATGCATGTGCAGACTTTCTATATATTTTTAAACCTGTGTCTAGCTCATCAATTCTGCAGGTGATTTCACATCAAATACCTGTAATACCAGATCCCCAACAAATCTTTCACATTAAATAGCTGTAATACCAGATCCCCAACAAATATTTCACATTAAATAGCTGTAATACCAGACCCCTAACAAATCTTTCATAGATCAGTGTAAAGCCTCCAGCCATACTGTCTAAAGCACGTCCATACCTGTTAGTTTTGGCATTTGGACCCCATGTGCAGTCAATAAACTCCCCTTCTCCTACAAACAAATCATGGTTTAGTACAAATTGTTGAAGGTCTCAACAGTGATGGATTAAAGGGCTGTACTCACGGGCCGATTTGGGGAGAGATGTGTGCTGAGCGGTTCGCTCAGCACACATCTCTCCCGCCGCACAGCACAGCGCGATGTGTGCTGAGAGTGCGGGGGTAGACGAGGGGGCGCTCATTTCACCCAGCGGGTGAAGTGAGTGACCCGCTAGAATGGCCTGCATGCAGGCCAATCTAGCACCAGCTATAGCAATGCGCGGGGCTGCGCATCGCTATCGCTGTGAGGGGTCCACACGGAGTGATTGCTGCTTAAAATCTAAGCAATCTACTCAGATTGCTTAGATTTTAAGCAGCGATCACTCCGTGAGTACCCCCCTTAAGACATGAGGGGACAGTGTGCAGATTCTGTGCGGGCCCCCTCCTCTCTACGGTGCAGTAGACTCTGGCAAAGTGCCAGAGTCTACTGCGCATGTGCAGGTCTCCGGAAACTGTGTGGTTGCAATGTTCCGGCAACTAATATCTACTGAGCATGCACGGTAGCATACACGTTTCTATAATGGGTGCAGTGTGTGCGGTGCACACGGGCAGCGTCAGTGTGGGACTCCAGAAAGGTAAGTAATTAAACATGGGTGCAGTGTGTGCATCCCTGGACCCAGGGACTCGTTTGCACCGCACACACTGCAACCACTATAGATATACCAATGGGTCACATTATGTCCACACAGAGAGCCCCATAACTAGCGGAACCTTTTATTCTATCGGCTTCAGGTAAAGAGGGATTCATAAGAAGGAACTCTCTATTTACTACATGAGAGAAGGGCAGCAATAATGATATAATATTAGTATACTTTTATTTTTTTTCTTTAACTTACTGTAAAGTTTGCAATGTTTATATTAAGTCAAATTATGCTCAGGATGCAATTACTGACATTCTAATTTGGACACTTTCTGGGCCTGATTCTAATGTGTTAGCAAAGCAAAAAAAGAGCAATATCCCTTTCACACCAAAATTCTGGGTCTGACCCTGGATTTTAAACATGTTTCAAACCTGGGACAAATCCTGTTTACACTGCGGCTTCGATCTACGTTATCCCTGGGTCGGTCCATTTATACTGTACACGGGTGCAATGTTAACTGTTCTGCAACCACCTGGACATGACATCACCTCAAGCAGTGGGGATCCGCCTCTCCCTATGCTCTAAATGGAACTTTCACTGCCCCGTTTTCCGGGTCATTCCTGGATCCAACCCTGCTTTAGTGGGCTGCATGCTAAAGCAGACAGCATTTACCCTGCATGCAAAATTAATAAGTGTATTTGTACCCCTTGTACTGCAGCAATGCTTGTCCAGGTACACAGTTACTTGCTCTTTTTTGCAATACTCCCACCTCAGAATCAGGCCCTCAATCAGGTCTGTTTGCATGTGTCTACCTGGAATGTGAACATCTGTAGTTTAAACGTTAAATACAATGGGGGTAATTCCAAGTTGATCGCAGCAGGAAATTTTTTAGCAGTTGGGCAAAACCATGTGCACTGCAGGGGAGGCAGATATAACATGTGCAGAAAGAGTTAGATTTGGGTGGGTTATTTTATTTCTGTGCAGGGTAAATACTGGCTGCTTTATTTTTACACTGCAAATTACATTTCAGATTGAACACACCACACCCAAATCTAACTCTCTCTGCACATGTTAAATCTGCCTACCCTGCAGTGCACATGGTTTTGCCCAACTGCTAAAAAATTTCCTGCTGCGATCAACTTGGAATTACCCCCAATGTTAAGTACCAGAATATGCTCTCTTTGAGTCTTAAGCTATGACAAGATATTCATTATTGACTTACTGAGATTACGCACTGTGCAATGTTAGGTCACCTGCCATCAAAATCTGAAAATCACTCTAGTCTAAACTCAATTGCCAGACAGTAAAAAAGGCTCCATTTCAATATAAAACCAGCTTCTAAAATAATAACAACGCAAAAGAAGAATGGATACAGCGCGCCCAATCTGTGTTTGCTTAAAATTGGAAGGCAGCTAACTAGGGGTTAAACCAATTCCCCTTTAGAAAAATTATATTAACCACTATAAGCAAAATGAGTAGCGCCTTAACCAATTCTGTAGTTCAAAATTCCAACTCATGTATCAAAAATAACTGTTTAATAAAATAAATAACAAATCAATTTACATAGACAAATCAACAGTAAAATATTATTGGATAGAGCAGTGTACATATCACTTGCAATTATAGCAGCATATAAATGCAAGTGCCCTTCTATTTGTGAGGCAAGAGGTCTGGTCTGTGTTCCTTAGTGCCCCAGTGGGTCCGTTGGTGGCATGAAAAGTCCACAATGCCAAATGATGGACAATCAATAGTGAAAGGCACAGAATAATCCCTTTATGAAGCACTTAAAATTCCTCTACAGGAGTACTGAGCCCAGCATTCATATGTTTTAAGGCTGATACCTGATGAAACTCTCTGATAAAAACCTGATAAAAAATGTGCCCCTCCCCCATAGATATAAAAAGAAAAAGCATGCTCCCGGCAAGGGTGTGTGGCCTCATTAAAATGGGCATAGCCTCATTAAAATGGGCTTGGCCTCATCTGAATAAACTACCTTACACCCCAGTTTTTGACCCTGCACCAACAGATCACGGCCACCGCAGGAAAAAATTATATACAGGTTGAGTATCCCATATCCAAATATTCCGAAATACGGAATATTCCGAAATACGGACTTTTTTGAGTGAGAGTGACATAGTGAAACCTTTGTTTTTTGATGGCTCAGTGTACACAACTTTGTTTAATACACAAAGTTATTAAAAATATTGTATTAAATGACCTTCAGGCTGTGTGTATAAGGTGTATATGAAACATAAATGAATTGTGTGAATGTAGACACACTTTGTTTATTGCACAAAGTTATAAAAAATATTGGCTAAAATTGCCTTCAGGCTGTGTGTATAAGGTGTATATGAAAATTAAATGCATTCTGTGCTTAGACTTGGGTCCCATCACCATGATATCACATTATGGTACGCAATTATTCCAAAATACGGAAAAATCCCATATCCAAAATACCTCTGGTCCCAAGCATTTTGGATAAGGGATCATCAACCTGTATATATATATATATATATTGGTGGGGGAAAGCTTGTCGGCGCTTGACTGCGATACCAATATATACTAGAATGTAGTCCAGGTTGTTTAAACACAAATAAGTCTCCTTTTTCTAGACACTCCCTTAATATTACTTGGGCGTCAGCTACACCTTAAAGAAAGAAGCATTGGTAAGGTGCTTCATGTACAATGTAAACGAAAAAAAGAATAAGGTGATTTTAAGCGACCTGTGGTGTCTAATATTAATATGAGACTCAAAATTTAAAAAAAGGTATTTTAATAAATCTGGTAAGCACCAACAAAAACAAAGTAGAAAATAGCTCTATAACAAAGAGCCAGAAAAATACTAAGACTATGTATAAGACATTTGTTAATATAAAATTAATACAAATTTAAAAATTAAAAATTAGACAAGAGAAAAACACGTCCTAAAAGTAGAAAATTGGACATAAGATCAGCATAAAAAAGTATAAAAATAGAATTCTTAGCTTTTTGAGAGGGTATGTAGCATAGCACCCAACGCGTTTCGTCCTATTTGGACTTCATCAAGGGGTGACAAACAACTGGGACAGCTCATCTATTTATACCTGTACTAGTAAGGAAGTGATTGCTACATCACTTCCTGCCAATTAACCGGTGTCAGATTTCATAAATTGTTACAATATTTAAAATATTTAAAAACATGGTGGGAGTATTCCCATAACATAGTGTGGCCAGGCTGGGCAAAACCGCTTTTTAAATAACTTGTTTTGATGTATTTAAAGTTCTAAAAAACACTTTGGAAGTTCAGAGTCCCGGACTTCCGGTCCGGATCGCGGGTGACGTCACGTCCGCCCCGCTTCCGGTATCCGTTGTTCTTCACTGCGCATGCGCCGAGTGCGGGTCACGGAGGGTCCGTGTCCGGCATCCATTGCGCATGCGCCTGTTCTCCCTTCTGATAGCAGTGGCTGGGAACGTGTAGCGGCGGCCATTTTTCTGGAGTTCATTTCTTCAGACGTTTTAGTTATATAGTCTTGTACTCGCGGCGGCCATTTTGGATTAGATTATTCTCTGAACTTCCAAAGTGTTTTTTAGAACTTTAAATACATCAAAACAAGTTATTTAAAAAGCGGTTTTGCCCAGCCTGGCCACACTATGTTATGGGAATACTCCCACCATGTTTTTAAATATTTTAAATATTGTAACAATTTATGAAATCTGACACCGGTTAATTGGCAGGAAGTGATGTAGCAATCACTTCCTTACTAGTACAGGTATAAATAGATGAGCTGTCCCAGTTGTTTGTCACCCCTTGATGAAGTCCAAATAGGACGAAACGCGTTGGGTGCTATGCTACATACCCTCTCAAAAAGCTAAGAATTCTATTTTTATACTTTTTTATGCTGATCTTATGTCCAATTTTCTACTTTTAGGACGTGTTTTTCTCTTGTCTAATTTTTAATTTTTAAATTTGTATTAATTTTATATTAACAAATGTCTTATACATAGTCTTAGTATTTTTCTGGCTCTTTGTTATAGAGCTATTTTCTACTTTGTTTTTGTTGGTGCTTACCAGATTTATTAAAATACCTTTTTTTAAATTTTGAGTCTCATATTAATATTAGACACCACAGGTCGCTTAAAATCACCTTATTCTTTTTTTCATATATATATATATATATATATATATATATATTATGCCATAGACCACAATGCCCTTGATACATTAAATCCCCATTTTACACATTACAACAGGCAAGTGTCCCCATTTTACACATTACAACAGGCAATTGTCCCCATTTTACACATTACAGCAGGCACGTGTCCCCATTTGACACATTACGTAGGCAAGAGTCCCCATTTTACACATTATGGCAGGCAAGAGTCCCCATTTTACATATTACAGCAGGCAAGTGTCCCCATTTTACACATTACAGCAGGCACGTGTCCCCATTTGACACATTACGTAGGCAAGAGTCCCCATTTTACACAGTAAGGCAGGCAAGAGTCCCCATTTTACACAGTACGGCAGGCAAGAGTCCCCATTTTACACAGTACGGCAGGCAAGAGTCCCCATTTTACACATTACGCAGGCAAGAGTCCCCATTTTACACATTACGGCAGGCAAGAGTCCCCATTTTACACATTACGGCAGGCAAGAGTCCCCATTTTACATATTACAGCAGGCAAGTGTCCCCATTTTACACATTACAGCAGGCACGTGTCCCCATTTGACACATTACGTAGGCAAGAGTCCCCATTTTACACAGTAAGGCAGGCAAGAGTCCCCATTTTACACAGTACGGCAGGCAAGAGTCCCCATTTTACACAGTACGGCAGGCAAGAGTCCCCATTTTACACATTACGCAGGCAAGAGTCCCCATTTTACACATTACGGCAGGCAAGAGTCCCCATTTTACACATTACGGCAGGCAAGAGTCCCCATTTTACACATTACGCATACAAGAGTCCCCATTTTACACATTACGCAGGCAAGTGTCCACATTTTACACATTACAGCAGGCACGTGTCCCCATTTTACACATTACAGCAGGCACGTGTCCCCATTTTACACATTACAGCAGGCACGTGTTCCCATTTTACACATTAGGCAGGTAAGTGTGAAGTGGGGGGAAAGAAGGGAGAGGGGAGTGGGAGAGAGAGAGGGAGACTACTTACATTTGAAGAGGTTCTTCCCACTCTTCGGCCCGCGTCTCCCTCCTCGCACCGGATGCCTCCTCCTTCTAATAGCTTGGCTCCCCCTCCTCTTATCATCAGTACTCCACTCGGGAGGCGGAGTTTCGCGGAACGCCCGCCGCAAGAAACAACACTGGATGTGACAGTGGGACAATCCCAGAAAAATGGGATTGTCCGGCTGAAATCAGGACGGTTGGGAGGTATGGAACAATATAAAGAAGATATGTATAACTTATAATACTATCTTCGTATTATTCTATAAAATTCAATCATCTTAGTATTAGTCTAATGATTTTCGTGTGTAAATCTGGCTGTGATACTAGCCAGTGCCTCCCCAGCCACTGACTTTACCGCACATCACTGCTATTTTGTACATAATTAGAGTAAGTCAGAAATTAGATGTTTGTCTAACAGTGGATGACACTTAACATAAATACAGCTCTTCTCTTTGGTATTTTCATAACTCACAAACATTGAACTTTTATTTGGTATTAGCATATTATAAGGGGCTACACATTTATGTGAGTTATATTGTGCATGTTTTTATTATCAGTGTATACTGTATGAAAAATTGCAATAACATAAACATGAAAATCTGTGACGTCTGTCCTCCACATATACGTACACTGCAAATACCAAGCATCCAACTGGGAAACCAACAGACCATTTTAAGTAGCTTTTATGAATTTCAAAAGGCTTAGCAATGTTTTAACATTTGCTATTTTATGGCTATTTATGACGTACAACATACCATAATGACATGTGAAGTATTCACTATAAGTATTATACAGATGGTAGAGAGGGCACTGCCATTGCCCCATGACTTTAGAGAAATAAATTATTACATCAAATGTGGTCAATATTTTTTGGCCTAGGGGTCATATTGGAAGGTAGTCATAATTTCAGGGGACTGTGATAAAGCTTAACTTAAAAATATGTAGGATTGTCTATACGAAAAGAGGACCCTC
Organism: Pseudophryne corroboree; assembly: GCF_028390025.1. Lineage (NCBI taxonomy): Eukaryota > Metazoa > Chordata > Amphibia > Anura > Myobatrachidae > Pseudophryne > Pseudophryne corroboree. Next base: position 863,686,763 of record NC_086444.1, on the reverse strand, counting down.
CATGCAGTAATGTCTAACCAACATTATGTGGCCAATTTATCACCATTTGCATCCAAGGATGCAGATGTGCTGTGATAATATCCACCCAATCTGCAATGCGATAATGGATTACAGAGCATGGATGTATCAATTCCTCGCAAGCTCTGCCCCTGCGATGCCACTCTGCAGCCAAATTGGGGTATTTTTAAGAAAAAATACTCCTAGTATGTGATGCACATGTGCTGCCACCCAACATTGCCGCCGCTACCACCACCGCCAGCAAACCCCCTCCACATCGCGACATTGTCCCGCACACCGTGGCCCTCCCTAACCGTGATCACACTCACCAACCCCCAGGTATAGGTGATCAAAACTCCTTGAGGGCTGAAGGTCATCGGGGCTCCCTGCTGCTGTGACCTGTGGTGCTGTACCAGGAATCACAAGAGTGGCAGGGATCCCTGATGGCCAGCAGCCCACATACATGTATACAGTACTATTGGTACTAAATATAACATGAATTGCAATGTTTGCCCTTTACTATCCCTGTGTGTTTGGTCAAATGTTCTGATTGGCCTTGCAGAAGAGATAATTATTTACCCTGTTATCTCACAGACAGGCACCAGCACAGTTGAGGGTAGAATGTAGAAGTACTTATACTAGAAACTGGCTAACTATAGTAATAGCAGCACCCTTTGGAAGTGGTTGGTATCGGGATCCCAGCAGCTGGGATGCTGGCTGTAAAATAACAGCAGCGGCATCCAGATGATTAACCCTCCCACCACAGCCTAAACCTAACCTCCACCCGCAGCTTACCTGTCCAAAAGCCTGTGTAATCATCGTTCGGGTTCCCGGCGCCGAGATAGGGATATATACTGGTATTCTGGATTTGGCATTCTGACTAGTGATGGGATTCTGTATTTCGCCTGCCGGGATCCTGACTGGATCCCTTTGGAAGAGGGCAACTGACACTATGAGGGTTATTCAGAAATAAACACAGTACTTGCTTCCGCAGCAAGATCTGCGCCCATCTACTCATATGCTGGGGACTGCCCAGCACAGGGCAAGGCCGCCCAGCATGTGTGTGGTACCACCCCACGATTAAATTGTGAACGCATCGATTTGTGGTCAACTCCTACCTGCGCAGCCTGGCTGTGCTGGCAGGTGGTCTGGTGCCATTTTTTTATTGGAGCGGCTGCATGTGATGTCAGGCAGCCACCCTGAAAATGGTTCGGACACACCTGCCCGTGATACGTCACGTCAACGCTTCCCCCCCCCCCACCCGATGGCCGTTATTGTTAATCACCTTGCGGCCACATCCTACCGGGATGCAGCTACATGGTGAAGGGTCACAAATGTGCACTATGGCCAGTGCGTGTGCGCAGACCAGGGCCATTTCTTGGGACAGGCGAGCAGTGCAACCGCACTGGGTGCCCGCCGCGGCACTAACTGTGGCTCCCTGCTTCCCCCTCCTATTTCTCCCCGAGTAACACGCTCGGGGGACCGAGTTTCACGGAATGACGTGGTTGCGCCGTTACGTCACGACGCAACCCCGTCACTCCGCGAACCCCCCCGAGTGGAGTACAGAGGGGGACCCAAGTTAGGAAGAGGGAAAGGCCGGCGCGAGGAGCGACTGGTGAGGCAGGCCGAAGAGCGGTAATCGCCTCTGTAAGTAATCTCTCTCTCTCTCAATGTGTAAAATGGGGACACCTGCCGTAATGTGTGAAATGGGGACTCTTGCCTGCCGTAGTGTGGGGATTTAATGTGTCAAGGGCATTGCGGTGTATGGCATAATATGGTGCAGGGGGCATTATTGTGTGGGGCTTAATATGGTAGAATTTTTTTTTCCTGTGGTGGTCGTGATCTGTTGGAGCAGGGTCAAAAACTGGATTGTGAGGTAGTCTTTTCAGACGAGGCCATGCCCATTTAAATGAGGCCACACCCATTTAGATGAGGCCGCGCTCCCTTACCGGGAGCGCGCGCAAGTTTTTTTTTTTATCAAGGTGTGGGGGGGGGGGGGGGGGTCATTTTTTATGTCATGGGGGGGCGCATTTTTAAATCTCGCACTGGGAGCCAAATAGCCTAGAAACAGCCCTGGCGCAGACCCGATGGACATGGCTGCTGCATGCGAACACAGCGGCTGTGTCCATCTCTGAAAAAGGCCCTATGTCCTTTAAGATGTGATAGGCTACTAATAAAAGCAGATAACTATTTTTCTTTTTAAGTGACCTAGCATTTGAGTCTCATCGTATCGCAAGAGAGTTAAAAAAGCATCTAAAATGTATTTCAAGCTTTTAAAGTCTGTACCAGTCATATTATTTTGCCTTGCTTTCACACTTCCCTAATTTGTGATTCAACCTGAATTAAAAAACAGTTTTCAAGAGGTGACATTGTTTATCTGCCCAGGGAGCCATCAACCCAAGTCATGCTTCTGCCAATTGTAGCAAGGCATCATTTCACAACAACTCCACCAACATGCTTGTTGAAAATGAAAGGTAATCATTTTGTACAGTAACCAATGTGGGTGGGGTTGAGTTCCACCTCCTCTCTAGCCAGTATGTGCAGTGAGCTATATGGCTCAGGAGGTAGATTTACATGCAATATATGAGCCAAAGAGTACATGTGGGCATTATCTACAGGTGCAGCAGTATAAACTCCTGGACATTTGGTGAGTTTTGATCAGAGATGTGCAGAAAAGTTAGCCAGGTGAGGCACTGCCTAGACTTTTTACTCCAGAGTTTTGGCTATCAAAATTATTAGAATAAGGCAAAGAAGATATTGCGAACATTTTCTTTGTATATTTCATATACTTTATACAGTCAAAACTCTGGCACAAACATTAGTATGACAGGAAAGGCTCTCTAGGACTACTTTGAGCTCTGACTAGGTATAACCTTATTATTTATTGTGTGCACACCTACAACTGTGTCATCGCATTTCATAACATGATAAGAAAGATGAGAAAAAGTGAGTAGCCTAAGAGGTGAATTCAATTAAACCCAGTATTTTTCCGGGGTGTGAAAAAAGGTGGTAGCTTTAGGCTTTAAATGAGCCTGTTATTGGGTGTTAGCGCATCGCATTCAGGTTGAGCTTCCAGACCTATGTGTTAAAGGGTGCATGGCGCCAAATAACAGGCTGTTTTTCCGGGAGTTCTTTTCACGTCTGCTCAGACCCTGTTAACTGTAACCTGCGGTAAATTACCGCCTTTACTGAATTCCCCCCTAAGTCTAAGATCATGAAGATGTGACATCTGGATCTGGAACTGAAACTATGAAAAGTTCATATTGAAGCATAATTTACATTTGTACTTATACTTTTTCCTACTTTGTGAAAACGTACTTGAAGTGTTATGTGTCATTATAAAGCTTACATTGATTTTTTATTTTCACTTTTAAGTAACATTTTTAAGTAATATGTGGTATTGTTAGCTGCAGTTCAGCATGTTATAGACATCTGCAATATGGATGAACACCTGGCTTCTATAAGACATTTTGCAATAACCAATGTAACATTACTGTTGCAAACATTGAATTTGTGTTGGCTATCCTTCATATAGATAACAGTGGGGGAGTGAAAATGTAATAAGGTACTTTATGTTATATATAGTTTTTAGCATCTTGCCAATGTAGCATGCAATACTTTCATTCTGTATCCATGAGCTTACACAACATACATACAACCTGCAACTACTCTCCATTTACTACTGATAAAGCTAAATATTTATCGTATATAATACCCTTTATGAGGTCTAAGAACACTATACGCTATCTACGTATGAAGTACCGTAAGGGTACGCTAGTTGCGTAACAATCGCTTTGCCGTGATCGAGACGCTCAAGCGTCACGTTCACTCACGGCCAAGAGATCACAGGCAGGCACGTTATTGGCTGTTAACTAACGTAATGATTCGCTATAGCGTAGCGGACGCTCGGGACCACGAGGAGATCACCAGCGGCGCTGACGCTCACTATATTAAACCTTTGTATCTAAACCATAAACAGTGTATTGTGCAGTAAAACCTTAGTGTAATGTTAGAGTGTAAATGCAACACAGTATAACCTTATTACCTTTAAAGCTGTTCGAGCGTCACCGACGCTCTGAGAATACTTAATACTATAAGAAACACTCAGATACCGTACTCAGGGTCCAACGCCTAAAATATATATTATGAATGCTATACTTGCAAAAGAGTTAAACACAATACAAGTCATACACTACAATATAACATAGACTACCTAACCAGATAACTACACAGGAAATACAATACAATACAATTTAAGGGAAAATGAGAGAGAAAGAGAAGGAGAGAGAGAGAGAGAGAGAGAAATTGAGAGAGATTGGCCCACAATAACAAGAAGATCAATATAGTTGCGGAGAAACACTTACGCACAAGGGGAAACGATCGCATGCGCCTCGATATCCAGCTCCCGATTATCAGCAATGAGAACCGTTGAAGAGAGTGAACTGGATATGGTCGGCCTGCCTATTTATGCCCCACACACAATACAATTCAATGGTCCCTACAATCTCATTGTTCATTGGACACAGGAATTCGGCTTCGCATTATAACAAGAGGTCATAGGTTGATTCATACAGGTGGGCTGTGACTGCTTCCAACTGTTCAGGTGGGTGGGATACTGAGTTTCCCGCCGCATGACTAAATAAGAACAAATAATAGTAAATGGACATAAACTTCTTATGTCCATAACTATTCGCATGAGCGATTAATCCGCTCCAAACCAACACCGGAATATTGCTATTTAAATACTCTTCCGATGGGTACCAAACACCACTGTATGACCCCTGTTAGACCCTTCGTACAATACAAAGAGGGATCTCTCTGTTCAGGAACATGCTATATTAACTAAACTTTCAGAATCTATCAAAGGGACCATGATCTACAAAATACATTATTACTGAAAATATGTAACGATTGAGTCGCACGCTACAATCACATAAACTCTACCGTAAATACGCATACCGTGCGCCTGCGGGTGCCCGCGACTGTGAGTATGCGCACGCACGGGAGAGCGCACGCATGCGCAGCGCGGACCAGAATGAGGTGCAAATATGGCAGTGTGTATAGAGATATTTTTCTGACTTTGACAGTCCACCCTTTGGCAGTCAATAATAACTGCCACCTTCTAAAACATTTCAAAAGAGAAAAATATATGTCAGGGGTTAATACATTTACATGGTTGGGTAGGGGAGGAGAGGAGAAGGTAGGAAAAGGGTATGACCTAGTGAGATAGCAGAAGCATGTGTGTATGAATCCGTGCTTGGGGGTCATGTATCATCGTGCCGTACGTGTTTTAAATCAAGCTTCGAGGTATTGCGAAGTATACATGTGAATTCCTTCTTATCCCGTGGTACGGGTCTGTGGATGGGCTGTCAAACTTTACCGAGCTCTTTTCGGCTTTGGTTGTAACAAAATGGGGGAGCACATTTTAGTTGATGATACATGAATGGGGGAGATATGTGATTGCTGATATCTGTGCCTGTATTCCCTATCGACTATGTGTGTCATTACCTGAGGGTTGTAGAAATGAAGAAAAGACATAATTACGGTAAATGCGGTGGTATTCTATGTCAGGTAAATGTACAGTCGTCGATTGAGGTCTTGTTTGGTGTCTGTTGAATGCAGTCTTCTTTGTGCTTTTGCTCATAAGGTGCGAGCAAAGCTGTCAATGTCCATAGATTTACAAAAGTGTTGGGCTAGCGTAATTTTAAAATTTCTAGGGAAACTGGGGATCCATGGCATAGTTCATCAAAAATCTGTGTATCAGGTTGTCAAACTTCTTCTCTAATCCCTCTGTTGTCTGTATATCGGCTCATCAAATTCCTCGTCCAAGTGGGTCTTGTTACCTTGGAGAAAACGGAAAAACAGGTGAAAGAAACGGACCGTAGAAATCGCATTTTCATCACATCATTGTTTCTACATTTGGGTCATAAATCAAGTCCATTGGAATTACAGTTTCCTCACTCCTCAAACTCATTACCCTTGTACGATGTTTGCACTTCATTAAAGCCTGACCGCATCTAAATATCAATCCAATCGATATGACAACACCTAAGATACATAGGAGAAACTTCCCAACATCCATTATGACTCCTTGAGCCCATTCTCCTAAACCAGAAAACCAATTTCGCGGGTTCAACCATGACACCCAACCAGTCAGCTCATTACCTACAGCAGCAAGAGTGAGATTGTGTATCCTGCGAAATTCCCACTTCAATTGGAGAATATCGTCCATCTTTTGGTCTATGACCTCGACCGGGTCCTCGGTGCTATTCGTAATATATGTGCAACATTTCACGCCGTATTGTGTTGCCAGTGTGACACAATATCCGCCTGTCACTGCTGTGAGGTAATTGAGAACCATTCTATGCTGTACCAGTTCTGTTTTGTAAGCCTGAAGTTCTCTTCCAGTATACCTAAACGTGTCATCATACATTTCAGTGATATTATCTAACAAGTTTGCGAGCGCAGATATGTATTTATAATTCAGCACTCCTCTAGCGGTGCGGGTGAAATCTAACGCGATTAAGAATTGAATCCCGGTGGATTCACTTATCAGATCAGAGGCCGGATGCTCTGTCTTCTCTATCAGGTGCCTTTTAACAACGTGCTCGTAATGGGTGTGAGTATAAGGAGCTTGGGCACCACGGTGTATGTCTTTCATTTTGTCATGTGATACAGTCATTACTTCGGGCAGTACTTTTCCAATATAACACAATCCTTCAGAGTTTGGGGCAAGCCACTTGTACGCCTTTCTCCCGCATATGAAATATGCATCATCGGGGAGAACATATGGGACGGAGTAGGACATAACCATATTACACACCTTCCATGTGAAATCTCCTAACCCTAATTCTTCCATCTGCTTAGTACACGTATCAGGTTGTACGATATGTGCACAGTATCCTGGTGATACTTCTCCAACTCTAGTAATCCTATTTCCTAAGGTATACCTATACCGGAAAGATTTTCCTCTACTGGCTATGTGGCGTACAAGCTCTGTATCTGTAGGCATTCTATCTGCTCTATGCGAAAAGGTCATGGTTTGGTTACTCCATGACACTTCCCAATTTCCCAGCTTTCGGGGATTGGAGATGTTGAAACATAATAGGGACCTATCCACATGGTATTGGTGGAGCTTCAAACTAGGAGGGCTGGAGATATTAAACCTCCGGTCCACCGGTCTCCCACCATTTAACTCAAGTACCTCCTCTATCGTTAAAGGAAATGGTACTAGCCCTGATTTGCTATGACCCTGAGGTACTTGAGAGCATACCCAACAATCTGTTTTGTTTAACACATTACCCACTAAGGAGTGATAGTCACTCAATGGATGCCGGTCCATATGGATATTAAAACTGGATTGGCATTTCTTAATGCACCCATCCTCAATGACATTGTTACAGAGCCTACAGATACAGTTTTCTTCAGCTAACAATCCTTCACAATTCCTTCTATGGTCAATGCTATCGGATCGTTTTCTGATACTCGCCTTTACTTGTTGGTTAAGTTGTTCTTGGAAAACTACGCCTCCATCTTTATCATCAGAACCCATTCCAGAACCTCTCTCGACCTCCATGGTACTCTCGCCGGAACAGACTGCTCTGGTCAACATCATGGTCAACAGGAAAATCCGGATCACAGTCTCTTGAGGCAAGTCCATCTTAGGAGGAGACGAAGAAGAATGAGAAGGGGGGAAAAATAATTTGAGGGAGAGGGGATGGGAAGTGGAGAAAAACAAAAAAAGGGAACAGGGGATCGACAACTGCTTTTGATCTCGTGGTTCTCGATGCTCAGGTGCCGCTTTAGTCCTCCTGGAACAGACACTCTAGTGATACAACCTCTACCGTCTGTTCCTTATCACAGGACTTCTCTGGATCAACGACCTTCTTACAGTGGGACGAATGAACCCAAGTCTCTCTCTCAGCAACCTTCAATGCTGTAGTGCTAGTCAATAAGACCTGGTATGGTCCTTCCCATCTGTCAATAAGGCAACCTGAGCGTAGAAAATTCCGTATCATTACATAATCCCCAGGTTCAATGTCATGACAATTACTATCTGGTAAATCAGGAATCACTAACTTCAGATTATCATTTTGATTCCTTAACTGTTTACTCATGTTAATCAAGTATTTTACAGTCACTTCATTGTTACACTTCAAATCATCCTGAGGGTTAATCATAACATGCGGTTGTCGACCAAACAAGATTTCAAAGGGAGACAGATTAAGAGGGGACCTGGGAGTGGTTCTGATGCTGTACAGTACAATGGGTAAAGCTTCTGGCCATGTCAATCCTGTCTCTGCCATCACTTTACTCAGTTTATTTTTAATAGTGCTGTTCACTCTTTCCACTTTCGCACTCGCCTGTGGACGGTATGGAGTGTGCAGCTTGCTATCAATTCCCATCAATTTACACATTCCTTGAAAGACATCACCTGTAAAATGGGTACCCCTATCACTTTCGATAATTCTAGGGATACCATATCTACATACAAATTCCTGCACAATTTTCTTAGCAGTAAACATAGCGGTATTTGTGGCCGCCGGAAATGCTTCGACCCAATTTGAAAAAACATCTATACAAACAAGTACATATTTCAAATTTCGACAAGGGGGTAATTGAATGAAGTCAATCTGTATTACCTGGAAAGGGCCGCCGGCAGGTGGGATATGGGATGGTTCTGTAGGTATTGCCTTTCCAATATTCTTTCTCAAACAGGTAAGGCATGACATTGCCCTTTTACTCGCATGAGATGAGAATCCTGGGGCACACCAATATGCTCTTACCAACTTGCACATCCCTTCCCTGCCCAGATGAGTCAGCCCGTGAGCTGCCTCAGCTAAACATGGAAGGTATGCTCTGGGGGCCACCGGTTTACCTTGTCCATCTGTCCAGAGTCCTGAGGACTCCTGGCCATATCCCTTTGCCCTCCAGACTGCCTTTTCCTGTGTGGAACACAAATTTTGCATTTCACACAACTTCTGTGTGTTGATGGTATTAAATACCATCAGTTGTGTGGTGTCTGTCTGTCTGGGGGTAGCAGCTGCTAACTTAGCTGCTTCGTCTGCTCGGCTGTTACCAAGCGATACTGGGTCTTGGCTATATGTATGTGCTTTACATTTGATAACAGCCACTCTGTCGGGTTCCTGTATCGCTGTTAGAAGCCTTTTTATGTGAGCTGCATGCGCTACCGGTGTACCAGCTGCCGTCATGAAATTTCTGAGGCGCCATAGGGCTCCGAAATCATGGACTACCCCGAATGCGTATCTAGAATCGGTGTAGATATTGGCTGATTTGCCCTTAGCCAATTCACATGCTCTGGTTAGGGCGACCAGTTCAGCAACCTGGGCTGAGTGAGGTGGGCCTAGCGGTTCCGCTTCTATGGTGCCTTGGTCATCTACGACTGCATATCCAGTACACAAGTCTCCCGAGTCTGACTGTCTATGACAACTACCGTCCGTGTAGAACGTAAGTTCTGCATCTTTCAGTGGGTTGTCACTGATGTCAGGCCTTGCGGTAAAATTTTGGGTCAAATATTCCATACAATCATGAGTGTCTTCCTTTGTATTAAATCCTCTTTCCCCAGTACTCTCATCCTCCACCCTTTGGGTCTGTCCAGACACACTTGGGAGATATGTTGCAGGATTTAATGCACTGCATCTCCTTATGGTGATGTTTACGGGGGCCATTAGTGCCAATTCCCATCTTGTAAACCGCGCTGATGAGACGTGCCTGGTTTGGGCAGAATTTAACAAGGCTGACACTGCATGTGGTGTATGAATTGTGAGGTTGTGACCTAGCACGACGTCTTCGCTTTTCGTTACTAGCAATGCTATCGCAGCAACGCTTCGCAAGCATGTGGGGAGGGATCGCGCTACCGTGTCTAGCTGAGCGCTGTAATATGCTACTGGCCTGCTGGCATCACCGTGCTTTTGGGTTAGTACGCCTGCCGCGCAACCAGCACTTTCTGTTCCGTATAGTTCAAAGGGTTTCCCATAGTCCGGCATACCTAATGCTGGTGCCTGCGTTAGGCACTGTTTAAGTCTCTCAAATGCTGCCTCAGACTCGTCTGTATGCGAAATCCGATCAGGTTTGTTTGAGGAGACCATCTCCTGCAAAGGTAACGCTAAAATGGAAAACCCTGGGATCCAATTACGGCAATACCCACACATTCCTAAAAATGTTCTGATCTGTTGCTGGGTTTGTGGCAGAGTCATGTCTCTAATTGCTTGAATTCTATCAGCGGTCAGGTGTCTCAGTCCTTGTGTTAAACAGTGTCCCAAATATTTTACCTTAGTTTGGCATAATTGCAACTTGTCTTTGGAAACCTTGTGTCCTGTGTCTGAAAGATGAAACAGGAGCTGTTTCGTATCCTTCAGGGATGCCTCCAATGAATCAGAACACAGTAGTAGATCATCCACGTACTGTATTAATACTGATCCACTCACTGGTTGGAAAGACTGTAAACAATCATGCAAAGCCTGAGAAAATATACTTGGGCTATCTATGAATCCTTGTGGTAATCGAGTCCATGTGTATTGGACTCCTCTGTATGTAAATGCAAACAAATATTGACTGTCAGGGTGCAGAGGTACCGAAAAGAAAGCGGAGCAGAGGTCAATAACAGTGAAAAATTTCGCAGTGGGAGGGATTTGCATTAGGATGACAGCTGGATTTGGCACTACGGGGAACTGACTCTCAACTATTTTGTTAATCCCCCTTAGATCCTGCACTAGCCGGTAACCCCTCCCCCCACTCTTTTTCACAGGGAAGATGGGACTATTAGCAGTGCTGGACGTTCTTACCAGAATGCCCTGTTGTAGCAAGCGCTCTATTACTGGGTAAACTCCTAACTCCACCTCTGGCTTCAGAGGGTACTGTGGGATTTTTGGAGCTATCCTACCATCTTTTACTTGTACAACTACCGGAGCTACGTTTGCCATTAATCCAGTGTCCTGTCCATCTTTAGTCCAAAGTGACTCTGGTATCTGAGATGTCATTTCTTCTACTTGGGAGGGAGTCCTATTTGTCATAGTGGTATGTGACATTAATTTTGACGGGTAGTCTAACATGTCTCGTACTTCCTGAGCGTGATTCTCAGGTATGTCCAAGAATACACCTTCAGGAGTACAATAAATGACGCACCCCATTTTACACAGTAAGTCTCTTCCCAGGAGATTGGTCGGTGCCGATGCAGCCAGCAAAAAGGAATGCTTGGTATGTAAAGGCCCTATTGTAATCTCTGCTGGTTTGCTAACAGGGTAATGCTGGACTACTCCTGTTACTCCCACGGCTGGAATTGTCCTACCAGTGGTCCTCATGCCCACTGTCGAATTTATCACTGATTTGGCCGCCCCTGTGTCTACAAGAAAGTTTAATGATTTACCAGCTACATTGATTGCAATTTCTGGTTCACTTCCAAGACTTGCAATCAATTTTACTGGCTGCAGATTACAGGTATGGCCACACCCCTATTGGGTATGGTGACCTCCCTGAATCCCGCTGGCAGCAACTACTTGTGAGGGAGTTAGCTGGGAACTACCAGAGGTTTGCCAATCTCTGTTTGGGGGGTATCTTTTTGTTTCCCCTGCATGTGGCTCATAACTCCGTTTCTGCGGACCTTGCTCCCAGTGTCGTGTGTCGTGTCGTTGTCTAGGGGGTTGGTATGAGTTTCGTACATTCTTTACTCTACAATCTCGTGCCATGTGTCCCTGTTTATGACAAGAATAACAAGTAACCACACTTGACTTACCCACAGGGTTTGGTGATACAATCAAAGGCTGCCTTGTGGTCAGGGCCTGTATACTTACGGCCATTAACTTATCACTTTGTTGTTCCCTGTGTCTGGTGATGTTCCTATCGTGATCAATAGCAGCCTCTCTCAAAGTAGCCACAGACAGACCTCGCCAACATGGTTGTGTGGTCTGTACCCTAGTCTTTAATGATTCTTTTAAACCATCCATCAGTACCGATACTGCTACTTCTCGATGGTTTATGTTTGTTTTAATGTCCTCTATGCCTGTGTATTTTGCCATTTCTGATAATGCTCTGTGAAAATACTCTGCAGCTGTCTCTGACTCCTTCTGTTTAATGGAGAATATCTTGTTCCATCTGACTACCGCTGGGAAATACTCTTTTAACTGTAAGTTTATTCTTTTTACATTATCTTTGTTGTACACATCTGTAAGAGGTACATCCTGATCTAATCCGCAATCAGCTAAAAATTGAGTTGCGTCAACATTGGAGGGTAAACATGCTCTCAGCAATATCTTCCAGTCTTTATTGTTGGGCTCTACAGTGTTACCTAAGTCTCTGATGTATTTTTGACTGGCAACTAAGTCTTTTCTAGGGTCAGGGAATTCAGACACTATGGTCCTTAATTCCATTCGGGAAAATGGGGTGTGCATGGCAATGTTCCTCACAGGGGTGACTCCTGATGTGTCAGTTTTCCCATTTGGAACAGCTATTACCCTAACAGGAGTAACTCTAACAACATCACTCTGTGTGGGTTCTACAGCCTGTGGTGAAATGGCTTCAGCATAGTGTATGGTGCCGTACTTACCTGTAGATACGACCTCACCTATCCCTCCGCTAGGGGCCTTTGTTACTAATCTCGTGGGTGGAGCTGTGCCTACTGTGGTCTCTGCTATGGTGGCTGCTAGAGAGAGCACTGAAATTGTTGCCGATTCGTCTTCTTGATCACACTCCTGAGGAAAGTTCAAAACAGGGTACAACTTGCACGGGTTAATACTTGTATTGGTTAATTGGTTAACATTATCTTTAACATTTACACAATTGCTAAGAGTTTGTTGTTTGTTACACCTTAGTGCGTCATTCTCCGCAACCAATTTCTCTCCTGATATGTATGGTGGCGGTGGGGCCGTGGCTATCAGTTTTCTGATTGAGCCAGATCCCGCCGCCTGAGCCAATCCTCTCTGTATGTCACCTTCCTGTTGCCACAACTGCAAATAATCGTAATGTTTGATTCGTCTCTTTGTTGATTTAATGAGGCATATCCTTCTCCTTAAATTCGTTAACACTTCTGTGCTGAAGCTACCTACTCTTGGGAATTTCTCCCCGTCATGTACTGTCATTCTCTCCCATTCATCACATAAAGCTTCTGTGTGACTTCCGTATTTCTCACACATTACATACCTTGCCGACCCAATTGGTCGGTTCACTGAATCAACCCGAACCGAGTTGATCGCCCCCTACCTGAACAAGTGGCCCCCATAGTTCGAAGGTGTTGCTTTATTCAACCAACCCTTACGCAAACCAAATGTCCAAAATAGGCTGACGGTGGCGGTTTACCGAGTACCCCACTCACTCGCCCACGCCGACCAATACGACCTGATCACACCGATATGGTGCTGGCGTACTCGACCTAGGGCCCCTGCGACCTGAACCTCTATTTACTGGAACCTGTGAGGGTGCTCCGAAGAACACTTACTCTTTCCAGTAACTATTGGTTGCTGGATAGTTCCTGAGTGAGCAGCGAACTTCCCTTAAAATAAAAAAAAATTACACAAATCACGTTAGAATGTACAAATAGCGTTTATGACCTTCGTACACAAATAGTACCGGTCAGGTTTACTAATGCACACAATTACGTGCGGTACAATCGTTTAGTACACAAGCAACTAATCTTATGTACTGAGCGACCAGTGGAATCGAAAATTTCGGCTGCGAATTCCTTCAGCCAGAGCTTATATGGCCTATATGGGTGTTGCACCAACCCTTTCTTGGTGTTGTGCCTGTGGACTGTATAGCGGACTTCCTTGTCTGCTGTACCTGAACCTGTTGGTCTGCTATGACCTCCTGGTCTGTTACAGTATGACCTCCTGGTCTGCTACACTCTAATGCTCAAATTGTATGTTTTAACCAGGGATGCCTCCCTAGCCACCATGTACGTCACTTACACGCATGTACCTCACGAGAACTCGACTTTTCTTGTGGTTCAACCTGTAAAATTGTATACAACACACTCACTCACCACCTGTACACTTTTGTTTCTATTTCTATTTCTGCGCAGAAATTTCTCTTTAGACCAGATGTGTTACAAATTAGGAGAAGGATCTATTAATTTAAATTTGGAATTAAAAAAAAAATTGCGCGATTTATCGCCTGGCGTTATTTACCGCGTGGCGCTACTTATCGCGTTGAGAGGAGAGAAAAAAAACTTGTGATTTGAGTTACGTGGGCGTACCCGTACGCTCCGTTGCGTAATATACGCTGCATGCGTCGGCCCTTGGATTGCGTACCCAAGTCTCAGTCTTTTGTTAGAGACACGTGTACGCAAAGCAAAGATCCACCGTAACACAATTTATACGTTTATCAATGTAGATGATCCTTTATCATCTACCACGCACCACACTGACTTCGCCTTGTCTCTCAGGCACAGCTGTGTGTTTGTCTATACTTTAACTATATTATCTTTACTCTTAAACTATGAAATAGTGACAACTCTCTCTAAGCACGTTTATCAACTATAAAACTGGCAAACAGAAGAGTGACATACGAAAATACACAAATGAAAAGGAAATGCAGATAAATATGTGTGCGTGCGTGTGTACGCAAGACAGAAAAATAAACAGTTTTAAAAAGACACTATTGTTTTGTTCTTACCTCCGGTTCCCGGATTCCTTCAGCACCCTTTACTAAGAGAAGCAGACGCTTATCTAAACAGCACTACGAGGAATATGATCTCCCGCCCTTTGCTGCTGGATAATGTCTGCTGAAATTACCTAGTGTAGATATGTGAAGGACGGGCGAGCCGCCAATTGATAAAGCTAAATATTTATCGTATATAATACCCTTTATGAGGTCTAAGAACACTATACGCTATCTACGTATGAAGTACCGTAAGGGTACGCTAGTTGCGTAACAATCGCTTTGCCGTGATCGAGACGCTCAAGCGTCACGTTCACTCACGGCCAAGAGATCACAGGCAGGCACGTTATTGGCTGTTAACTAACGTAATGATTCGCTATAGCGTAGCGGACGCTCGGGACCACGAGGAGATCACCAGCGGCGCTGACGCTCACTATATTAAACCTTTGTATCTAAACCATAAACAGTGTATTGTGCAGTAAAACCTTAGTGTAATGTTAGAGTGTAAATGCAACACAGTATAACCTTATTACCTTTAAAGCTGTTCGAGCGTCACCGACGCTCTGAGAATACTTAATACTATAAGAAACACTCAGATACCGTACTCAGGGTCCAACGCCTAAAATATATATTATGAATGCTATACTTGCAAAAGAGTTAAACACAATACAAGTCATACACTACAATATAACATAGACTACCTAACCAGATAACTACACAGGAAATACAATACAATACAATTTAAGGGAAAATGAGAGAGAAAGAGAAGGAGAGAGAGAGAGAGAGAGAGAAATTGAGAGAGATTGGCCCACAATAACAAGAAGATCAATATAGTTGCGGAGAAACACTTACGCACAAGGGGAAACGATCGCATGCGCCTCGATATCCAGCTCCCGATTATCAGCAATGAGAACCGTTGAAGAGAGTGAACTGGATATGGTCGGCCTGCCTATTTATGCCCCACACACAATACAATTCAATGGTCCCTACAATCTCATTGTTCATTGGACACAGGAATTCGGCTTCGCATTATAACAAGAGGTCATAGGTTGATTCATACAGGTGGGCTGTGACTGCTTCCAACTGTTCAGGTGGGTGGGATACTGAGTTTCCCGCCGCATGACTAAATAAGAACAAATAATAGTAAATGGACATAAACTTCTTATGTCCATAACTATTCGCATGAGCGATTAATCCGCTCCAAACCAACACCGGAATATTGCTATTTAAATACTCTTCCGATGGGTACCAAACACCACTGTATGACCCCTGTTAGACCCTTCGTACAATACAAAGAGGGATCTCTCTGTTCAGGAACATGCTATATTAACTAAACTTTCAGAATCTATCAAAGGGACCATGATCTACAAAATACATTATTACTGAAAATATGTAACGATTGAGTCGCACGCTACGATCACATAAACTCTACCGTAAATACACATACCGTGCGCCTGCGGGTGCCCGCGACTGTGAGTATGCGCACGCACGGGAGAGCGCACGCATGCGCAGCGCGGACCAGAATGAGGTGCAAATATGGCAGTGTGTATAGAGATATTTTTCTGACTTTGACACTACCTACAACTGTGACAATATTTTACGACCAGTTGAGAAACGAAAGTAATTAAAGAGACCAGCAAAGACCTCTATTGCTCTTCCACATATGGGCAGGGCCGGCTTGGCCCACAGTGAAAACCCCCGGTGAGTCCCACTACCTAGGGCCCCTTCTCCTCCCCTAGGGATCAGGTTCCAAACTGTGCACTAATTATACATTATGCATATGTTACATTATACTGCATAGGACTATGGTGTATTTTCTACAGTGCACTGCTGTTCATTATTGTGCATGCACTAGCAGTATTTACTGTATATATTTATGAATGGGCCAAGACCATGCACTCGCTAATGGTTAGCCAAACCTCTGTGGTGACTGGCCACACCCCCTCTGGAGACTGACTGCACCCCAAAGCATGGCACTGCATTCCCTGGTGGGCCCTTTATGCCCCAGTCTGACACTGCATATGGGTATTAATTAAATTCTATTAAAAGTGATTTTGTGCTAATATTCCAAACTACAGTGTACTGTATACTATGGGACTTGACATGTACAGTACATACACACTTTGGTAGTCTTTTATTTGTGTCAGTTTCAACATTGCCTGCAGAATTCAGAAATGTTAACATCAATTAAAGTACAATCACGTTATATGGGATTGCTCATTAAGTACATAGGCCCTCATTCCGAGTTGATCGGTCGCAAGGCGAATTTAGCAGAGTTACACACGCTAAGCCGCCGCCTACTGGGAGTGAATCTTAGCTTCTTAAAATTGCGACCGATGTATTCGCAATAATGCGATTACTAACTACTTAGCAGTTTCAGAGTAGCTCCAGACTTACTCTGCCTGTGCGATCATTTCAGTGCTTGTCGTTCCTGGTTGACGTCACAAACACACCCAGCGTTCGCCCAGGCACTCCCACCGTTTCTCCGGCCACTCCTGCGTTTTTTCCGGAAACGGTAGCGTTTTCAGCCACACGCCCCTGAAACGCCGTGTTTCCGCCCAGTAACACCCATTCCGTGTCAATCACATTACGATCGCCGGAGAGAAGAAAAAGCCGTGAGTAAAAATACTTTCTTCATAGTAAAGTTACTTGGCGCAGTCGCAGTGCGAACATTGCGCATGCGTACTAAGCGGATTTTCACTGCGATGCGATGAAAAATACCGAGCGAACAACTCGGAATGAGGGCCATAGTACACTGTGCTGCATGGAAGCTTTGCTACGCGTTACTGAGCATGTGTGGGTACACACTAACATATATATCTGCAGATCAATTGATCTGCAGATATATCTATGGACGGATCGAGCAGTGTGTTCAGCATACACACTGCTCGATCCGTCGGGTACTGACGTCATGAACTGGGCGGGCGTGTACACACGCCCGCCCAGTTCAGCTGTCAATCACCGCCGGCCGCCGCAGCATGTGTACGGGCGGTCGGCCGACCGCCCCGCACACACACAGCGATGCGCCAATATATCGGTAGATATATTGGCCTTTGGCTGTGCTGCGCGGCCGACGCGATACGTCTGTGAACGACGGAGTTCACAGACGTATCAGCCGTACACACTGGCCGACGGTCCCGCGATATATCGGCCGTTCAGGAGAACGCCCGATATATCGACCAGTGTGTACGGGCCTTTACACTGTTAATGCAAGGACAAAGTACAAGGTTTTGTCACACTTTTAACTATCATTTAACTACTGTATGTATAAGCCCTTATTATTAATTGAGCAATTGACTGATGTACTTTTCAAGCCTTGCATTGTAATATAAAACTTACATAAGAGCTGTATGACCATATGTAAGTTAGACACAACCCCAGCACAGCTTTTTTATGCTACATTTCCATTTACTTTTTCCGTTTATACTTTGCTTTTTTTTTTTATTCAGTCTTAATAAATCAAAGAACATTGAATCACAATACCTAAGGTAGCATCAACTCGTATCTCCAACTGTCTCTGCTATCTCTGGATGTCCCAGCGCTTTCTTAAACTTAACATGTCTAAGACCGAGCTGATCATCTTGCCTCCCTCCCGCATAACCTCACCTCCTACAATCTCATTATCTATTGATGGCACTACTATCTCCTCCAGCCCCCAAGTGTGCTGTCTTGGAGTAATCCTTCACTCCTCCCTCTCCTGCAAACCACACATTCAGCACCTCGCACAAACCTGTCATTTTCATCTAAAAAATATTTCCAGGATCGTACCCTTTCTGACCCAGGATGCTTCTAAGACCTTTATCCACTCACTGGTCATCTCCAGATTGGACTACTGAAATCTCGTCCTGACTGGTATTCGTGACAAATACCTCTCTCCACTCCAATCTATCTTCAATGCTGCTGCTCGGCTCATTTTCCTCACCAAACGCACTATGTCCACCTCTCCTCTCTTACAAGACCTTCACTGGCTCCCCTTCCCTTTCAGAATCCATTTCAAGCTTCTCACACTCGCTTACAAAGCCCTCGCCCACTCCTCTCCAGTTTACATCTCTGACCTTATCTCCCTTTACACTCCCACCCGTCCTCTTCGCTCTGCTAATGTACGCCGACTCTCGTACCTACTGATTACTTCCTTCCTCTCCTACCTCCAAGATTTTTCACGTGCTGCTCCCTTTGTCTGGAATTCCCTCCCTCTCCCCCTCAGACTCTCCACCTCTCTACAAAACTTCAAATGGGCTCTCAAGACCCACTTCTTCACCAAATCTCATCCTAACACTCTGTCCACGCTCTCTATGTACCCCATCTGTGTCACCTCTTCTGTCTACCCCTCCCCTTTAGATTGTAAGCTCTCACGAGTAGGACCCTCTTTCCTCATGTGCTTATTCTTTTTCTTACTTTAATAATCTTCAACTGCACCAAATCCAGCAGTCTTCTGACACCTGATACTTAACGTCAGTGTCGTCTGCTGCTGTAGCTATGTTTATTTACCCTGTACTTGTCCTATATTTCTTTCAACTGTAAGTTGCTGTTTTCCTGTTTTGATTATTTGTTTATGTACTCTGTAATTGGGCGCTGCGGAACCCTTGTGGCGCCATATAAATAAAGGATAATAATAATAATAATAATAACTCTGAGTACAATCACTTAAAGGATAATTAAAGTAATTCTATTACTCATTATTAATAATGAGCAGTATTTATGCATTTAAGTTGTATCTGTAATTAAAATCCCCTGTTTCTGGCTAATCAACAACTGTATTGGTACATTTACTATTAGCAAATCCTTAAATATTATTTTTTCTTCCCTTAAAATAATTTGATTGCCAGCATTACTTTTTGTCAGATTTAATCTTCCATGATATCCCTGCACACAACCTTCTCTTAAGCTGGGTACACACCTTTGATTGATGAGATTAAAGTATTCAGATCAGCTAAGTAATGTGACCCCCTCTGACCCCCGTACACATTAAGCTAGAAATAGCTCAATGTGTAGAGTCTTCTATGGGATTGGGAGATCTACATCTGAAATATTAAATAGCACATACAGGAAGATGCGACCTCCCAATCCGATCATTGCAGGAGCATTTTAAGCCGTTTATCAGCATAAACACTTTTACAGTCGTAGGCCCAATCACCCTATACAATTGTATAGGTGTGTACCCCATACCTCCCAACTTTGTCCTGGCCCAAGGAGAGACACACGTGTGGCGAAGCTGCGCGTGCTCCCGAAAGAGGGGTGTGGCCTGTGTAAAAGGGGCGTGGCTTCGTGGGAGGATCCACGATTGTAAGCCATGCCCCCATTTTTGTCACTGAGGGGGCATGCCCAGCTCTCTGTGAGCCGCTGGCATGCCCCCTCTCCTCCTGTCTCCACTGAATAGACACTGTGTGCATGCGCACAGCGTCTATTCACCGCTGCTCTGCTAAGCAGGGCAGCGAGAGACAGAGCCTCCCAACTGCTCCCCCCCCACCCACCGCAGGACACTGCGACCCATGGGTGGAACAGCGGGACAGTACCCAAAAAACGGGACTGTCCCGCTAAAATCGGGACAGTTGGGGGGTATGGTGTACCCTGCTTTACTCTATATACAATATGCACATTACAACATCTGTTGAACTCATTTTCTTGTAGTCTGACTCATCATCTTCTCTTTAGTACTAGCATGCAGTACATTCAGTGGCGTCATTACGGGGGGGGTGAGGGTTGTGGAGGGGTGACACCAAAATGCCGGCTCCTGCTCAATGACAGGAACCGGATGCTGCACTGTAACATTACATGCAGCACCTGGCTCCAGTCGCAGTGTAGGAGCCAGGAAGTGCAGGCAGACATCACTAGTTTCCAGGGGCAGCCCGCATCTCCGGAACCCCATAGTTATGAAAAACTGGAATGGGATGCAAAGACACTACCTTCCCACAAAGCCACGCCCTTCCCACTAAGTGACACCCCCTTATTGATTTAATGTTCTTTCAAGTCCGCACTGGGTAAATAACGCCCCAGAGTATATTTGC
This sequence comes from Pseudophryne corroboree, assembly GCF_028390025.1. NCBI lineage: Eukaryota > Metazoa > Chordata > Amphibia > Anura > Myobatrachidae > Pseudophryne > Pseudophryne corroboree. Next base: position 863,666,151 of record NC_086444.1, on the reverse strand, counting down.
AATAAGCATAGATGTTGTTCTCAAAGGAATTTAATGGTAAAAAATACATGTTAAGCACATATTTGCCTCCTGTCTGATAATTAATACAAAAAGATAATAGAACATTAAGAAAAAACAAACAAATAATGCTCTTGTGTGTGGAAATATATATATATATATATATATATATATATGTGTAGCAAGAAATGATACAGCGCCACTTGTGAGGTGGGTTCTCAGTAAACAATGAAAAATAAAATTGCTAAAAGAAAGACTAGAAACACACGAAGCCTTGTTAAAAGCTGTCTGCCAACCCTTAAGAGTGCACTACTGGTACAGTACTGCTAGGAAGAGTATAGAATGGGGGGATAAGGGTACCGGCGACTTGTGTTGTTTAAAATGCAATTGCTAAAATTTTAAGATTTAAAAGCCAAAAAATATATAATAATCCAAACGAGCTTTAATATCACATAAAAGTGGATCACAACATAAAAAGTACTTCAAAGTATTGATAAAAATATATAAACATAAAGGTCTTTGTAAAAGGTAAGGAGTTCTGACTCATCTTTAAAAATAGGCAAGGGGGTCACTGCAGGGAACCCAATGCGTTTCGTCACACCAGACTTCTTGAAGAAGCATTAGCACAATTAAAATTAGCACATTTACGATCAGTGACACAGACATGCGGGGGACGCCTAGCACAGGGCTAGTCCGCCCCGCAAGTAAGGCCCTACCCCCCCCCCCCACACACACAAGTACAGAAGCATCGCACAGCAGCAATGCTTTTGTACTGGAAGAGTAGCTTCCTGCCAGCGTAGCTCCTGTGCGCTGGCAGGGAGCTACTCGTTGCTGCTCGGGTCGCAGCGGCTACGTGTGATGTCAGGCAGCTGCTGTGGCCCACCCCCCCAACGGTCCAGGCACACCTGCGTTGCCCGGACCTCCCCCCCCTAAACGGCTGTCAAACGCCGCCGACCTGCCCGGCGACCGCCTCTTCCTGTTAGTCAGGCAGAGGCAATTGCAGGGCTGAGACAGCCGTTGGCTGTCTGGTATGTGCCAGCGCACTGCGGCATCGGCGCATGCGCAGTTCAGACCTGAACGCTGCTGTGCGAAAACCCACAGCAGCGATAAGGTCTGAATTAGCCCCAATGAGCACTCCCAAATGGTTCAGGAAGGAAATCTATACTTAATTTGTCATACAGTACATTGCACTAATGGTTAATAATAAATGGGAAGATCTGTAATTAATCTATCATAAGTAAAGCAATATAGGCCCTCATTCCGAGTCGTTCGCTCGGTATTTTTCATCGCATCGCAGTGAAATTCCGCTTAGTGCGCATGCGCAATATTCGCACTGCGACTGCGCCAAGTATCTTTGCTATGAAGAAAGTATTTTTACTCACGGCTTTCTCATCGCTCCGGCGAACGTAATGTGATTGACAGGAAATGGGTGTTACTGGGCGGAAACACGGCGTTTTATGGGCGTGTGGCTGAAAACGCTACCGTTTCCGGAAAAAACGCAGGAGTGGCCGGAGAAACGGGGGAGTGGTTGGGCGAACGCTGGGTGTGTTTGTGACGTCAAACCAGGAACGACAAGCACTGAACTGATCGCACAGGCAGAGTAAGTCTGGAGCTACTCTAAAACTGCTAAGTAGTTTGTGCTCGCAATATTGCGAATACATCGGTCGCAATTTTAAGATGCTAAGATACACTCCCAGTAGGCGGCGGCTTAGCGTGTGTAACTCTGCTAAATTCGCCTTGCGACCGATCAACTCGGAATGAGGGCCATAGTGTATTCACCACCATACTTACTGAAACTTTTAAAGTTTTTTGCACAAAATCCAAATCTATAGCACTCATCTGTCTAATTTTCTCATGACAAGTTTGGTTTTGGCTTCAAGAATTGAATTGCCACCTATTTTGTATCCAGCAGAGAGAACTCAATGTATAGCCAACTATATTCATATATATGAAAGCATTTTATTTTAGACATGTAAATACAAGTTTCTGTGCTAAAGAAACTTCAAACTAGTAGAATATTAAACTTGGGTTTATATTTCTACAATTCAAGCACCCAGGGCCATTTGACATTTGCAGGGCCATATCTAGGAGATCTGATTGCTCACACTGATCGCTCCCCCCCCCCACACACTTCAATTTTACCATGGCTGGTGGGTTCACAGCACCCCCCTTTTCAGCTCTGCAAATACTTCTTTCTTAAAAGTCTGTGTTCCCGGGCCCACCCAGCAGTCTACAGCTCTGCCTGCCAGGCCCCTCCACACTAACATTATCTCATCAGTACAAATGTCTTCCTATTATAAGCTCTACATGAATTATTATTGAAAGCTGATATATTTCACAATGTATTATGTTGTAAATTAAATGTACATTCAAGTGAAACAACAAGTCAAATTAGTTTGTCTGTGAAAAATAGCAATGAAGGGTAAATACGAATGATCAGATATCCTTCAGATAGATCCATATGACCACTGCTGCACTTACGTTGTTGTTAGAGTGGTCATTGGATGACCAGTGAGGCCAAAATATCTGTATTCATTAACATATTTCCATAACAATTATGATTTGGTGCTGTGCCTGTGTGAGAGTGGGTTCAGTATGAATGACCACCGGATGCGATACCAGCGGTCAAGGGTGGATTATGTCACATCTAGCAAAGTTTGGGGATCCGGCAGCTGAGACTTGCCCGAGGAGGTAGTTGGCTGTGGGTGAACAAAATGAGGGGGTTGGATATAGTTCCTTCGCATGGGACATGGAGCTATGAAGAACGTAGGCGGGGTTGAGAGTCAATGTATAGTATTTATTATGTACAGGGGTGAGGTAGAGAACTGTGGCTGGAGCACAATGGTTAAAGGAACGTAGTTGCGGATTAAGAACTGCAGGTTGTGGCTTGAAAGGCGAGATTGTGAATAATGAACTGCGGAACTGTGGATAGTGGTTAAAAGACGTGGCTGGAGGCAAAGAACTGGGGACTGTGATTTGAAAGACGAGACTGTAGATGATGAACTATGGAACTGTGGATGGTAGTTGAAGACGTGGCTGGAGACAAGGACTGTGGACTATGGTTTGGAGGATGAGGCTGAAGATAACAATCTGCAGGATGTGGTCGGTGGTACAAAGACGTGGCTGGTGAAGTAGATCTGTTGAGTATGGCTTGAAAGACGAGGCAGAAGACCCGGGGCCGACTGTGCCCAAAGAGTCTTACTGGACCGGGTTTTCCAGGACGGCAGAACTGCAGCAGCAACAGAGAACCGACCAAGAAGGATCAGGAGTAACCAGAATATGACAAGGATCCTGGGAGCACAGGCTAAAGCACCTACAACAGGGTTGTAACTTGAAGCAAGGGTGTCCCTGTCCTAAACCAGCCCCCTTTTATAGGGAGAGCTTTCTCTGGATTGGCTGGAAGAAACAGGAAATAGGAACTATGCTTAAAACTTGGTCTCCAACATGGCGGCGCCCAGTAATGCAGACATTTCTGCAAAGCCACATTGCTCACTGCCTCTGGTCTCCTAGCAATGGCTCAGTAAGAGCGACCCACTGTAGCAGTGTCCCGCTGCCACGAGCGGACCCCTCACTGCCGCCACTGCTGCCCACGGACCTGGCGCAGCAGCCCACCTCCGCTGCTGCCCGCACACCGCCAGAGAAGCCAGCCCCGCGGCCCCAGCGTACCGGTAAGACTCCGGGCGCTGACAGATTGGGATGGAAAACCAGCCTGGGAAATCTATAGAAGCAACCCTAATGGGGGGTGTGGTCTGATGAGGTGGTGGGGTCTGTTGAGAAAGGCGGGATCGCTCCTCATATGGCCTGATTGTGTGCAATTGTGGTCTTCCTTCTTTTACTGAAGTTGTGTCTCAGTCTAGGTGCTGAATGGGAACTAAAAGTGGCCCTGTAAAATTCTGTACAAGTGGGCCGACATGGGCAGCACAAGAGGTATAACATACCATGTAGCCATGGCAGCATCACTGCATGGCAGAGTTTCTGTACTGCAGAGATGGAACAACAGAATTCATGGGGACAATGTAGTGTACTGGGCTGCCTGTCATGTGGAGGGTGGGACCACATGACAACACACAAAACAGACCCCACCGACATGTCGGTCTGCCAGGAATCTTTCTGGTGAGCCCTGTGGCCAATCCGCCACTGCCGGTGGCCACAATACCGATGCCGAGATCCCATTCTGTGAAATTCTGATAGGGCGAGGTAAGAATGTTCCCCCTTCTCCCCTACCCCTAATCCTCCCTTTCTGCAGCCTAACCCTAACCCCCCCCTGGTGGTGCCTAAACCTAGCCCCCCTTCCCCGCAGCCTAACCATCCCCCTTAATAGCTAAACCTAACCTCTCCCCCATGGTGCCTAACCCTAACCCCCCTCCCCGCAGCCTATCCCTACCCCCTTCCCGTGCTGCCTAATCCCCCGGGTGGCGCCTAAACCTAACCTGCTCCCCTGGCCCTAACCCTCAGCCGCCCACTATACTTACGTTTGAAATGCCGGCTGTTGGGATTCTGGCATCCGTCTACTGACCCCGTCGGGAGTTAATGACACCCTGTCATTCTGACGGGTGTCAGGATTCTGATGTCGGTATTCTGACTGCCGGGAACCCGACAGCCAGCATCTTAACTGCATCCCGTGAGGGTATAGGTTATTCTATAACTTTTTTTTTCTTGAATAACCCTTTGAGATCTCGTTATTACAGATACACAACATCTAAAAAAAAAACTATTATATTAATATAAAGCTATATCTACAGTATAACTCTTCAAAAAAGAAACATTTGTATACTAAAGAAAAAATATATTTTTGGTTTACTTGGGGAGTATAACTAAATGCAAGTGGTTCTGGCCTTAAAGGATTTATTAAATATTTACCCAAACTACAAGGTGATAAAAAAGTAGCTTTGAATAGTTTAATTTGTTTAACATTTACATTTTAGAAATGTAACAATCTAAAAGACTCATATTGTGCTTATCTGGATAGGACTTGCTGCCGACAGGGTACTGTTTCCATATGGCAGGTGGTTGCTCAAAATCTTGCACTAGAGGCTCTACCTGTAGCAGTAGCATATGTTTAAATATAATTACACCTAACCGCTTGTTTTATTGCTGGTATAGTAATGCTGTTCTTTATGAACTCATTTTACCTGGCAAGAGCGACTGTATTTATATTTGCCAGACCACACACCCCGATTTTATCTGAATGGCCTGTGGAATGTTTCAGAATGGCATTTTAAAATAGCTGGAATCACAGCCTGCAGGAAAATTAAAGGATAAGCATTATGCATCTGAAACTCCTGTGAAACACATTCATTAAAATGAGTAGCGTAATAGGGTAATTGAGACTTACAGACACTGGGAGTCATTTACAAACCAGCACTGCAAAAGGATCTCAAGTGCTCTTGTGAAGTCATAACACTGTGTTGTGGAATACTGTATGGATCTTTTTTTTTTTAATGGAACCCAAAATGAATTTCTATGTGAAAATGGAGAGGGAACAATACACTTGCACATATTTGGCATTCCTGATCTTGCACAGTGCTGCAGGACTTTTTTGCCAAGCAAATGTATTTCAGAGCTTTTCCATCATTCCTCATTACATTCCTTCTCCATCAAAGTGCAAATATGTTACATTACACATAAACAGGTACACATAAAACTACTGTATTTTTAATTTCTAGAAAGGGCATTAACATATTAGTCACTCAAAATAAATACAGCCTGGGTCTTCCCTTATTCAGGAATTATATGGTTCCTAAAAATAAAAATACAGTACTATATATTATATAGTATATTGACAATAAATCAGGCTTTCATCTTCCAGTTCCACTTTTACTACTACAATGATCGGTTGCACAGATAAGCCATGAATTGATATGTATCTATGCCTAGAGGGTTCCATACAGGAGAGGATACGACCAAATAGTTTCCCTAACAAGAGTCAATCATAAATATTGATGGAGTATGACTTTCCTTGTTCTCTCTCTGTATAAGTTCTTTTCGTGTGTGTTATCTAGCTCATTTTCATTACAAACGACGTTTTAAATTATGGTACAATAATAAGGTGATATGCTTTGGGGAATTTGAGGGACTTAGAGTTTTGTCATCAACAGTTCTCCACATAATATAGTACACCACATAATACAGTACACCTAAGGAATAAAGTGTACCTAAATATGAATTCATAGGATAGAAATAAGTACATTTGTGATAGTACAGATATGTTTGTTAAGAAACATCTGTTCACTACATCTAAATAAGTTAAGTCAAATGAGCCAATAACATAGGGTATGCTTGTTTTTTGTTTCTATTATCTCTATCTAATTTACATACTTTTAATACAAAGGTCGGTATTCAATTAGTCGCGATATTATGGTTTTGCAATAAATTATTGCAAATGCGATAATTCGGTATCCTATTAGCGGCTGTAAGTTATCATCAATGTCTCCATAAGGTTTATTGCGCATTTCTCTTCACCATCTCTGAGCAGGTGATAAGTACTGCAAAACCCCTATTTAAAAGTAAAAATATTGGGATTTGGTTCAGAACAGGGCACCACCCTTAATGACTAACTAGGCAATTAGAATTTTTTTACTATTTTTTTATTGCCCAATAATGTCATGTCATTTTTGGGGTCAAAAATGCAAATTGATGGAAATAGGGGTACAATGTATGGGATAGGTATATTGGGGTGCTCTATGAGTGGGACAAGTGTTTTTAGACTTGCAGGTGGGAGTAATTGTCAACTTGATAGGGGGAAAGGGAGGGTGAGGAGGAGAGGAGGAAATAAACTTGAGCACAGGTGATCAGAGCTGAATGATATGGTTGGAGCAACCAGCAGATTAATATACCACAGTAATTTGTAATGTTATCCCTATAAAAAGGATATCAGAAATAGCTCATGTGGAGGTGCACCCCTGAGAGTCGGTTAGCAATCTATAGAATAAACAGGAGAAAATGAAACTCTCATTTTTTGGGGGGCACTCATTGGAAAATTTTATCACATAAAATATAACTTTTAATTCTTACGTTTAAAATAGTATGCCAGAAGTCAAGACAAAGACAAAGACATTGATATATACACATATATAACCTAAAACCACACCCATGATTCCGTGTGGAATTTTAGATGGGAGATAGGTACGACTGGTTGGGTGTCACTTATAGTTGATAATATCAGTATAGAGGATTACACATGCCACAGCCAAAATTTCCCAAACCACACCCACAATTCCGTGTGGATTTTTGGGTAGTGTCACATTTGGCAGTAAATATGGCTGATTGAGTATCATCTAAATCACAATATCAGTGTAAAAAGATTACAGACACCACAGCCAATTGTTAGTTCAAAATATCAGTGTAAAAGATTACACATGCCACAGCCAAAATTTCCCAAACCTCACCCTCAATTCCGTGTAGATTTTTGGATAGTATCACGTTTGGCAGTGAATAAGGCTGGTTGAGTGTCAATCAATTCATAGTATCAGTGTAAAAAAATTACGGACACCACAGCCAATTATAGTTGAAAATGTACACATGCCACAGCCAAAATTCCCCAAACCACACCCACAATTCTGTGTTGGATATTTACTGGCAAATGTGACACTACCCAAAAATCCACATGGAATTGTGTGTGTGGTTTGGGAAATTTTGGCTGTGGTTTCAGGTTATTTATGTGTATATGTCAATGTCTTTGTCTTGTCTTGTGGTATACTATTTTAAGCATAAGAATTAAAAGTTATATTTTATGTGATAAAATTTTCCAATGAGTGCCCCCCAAAAAACGAGAGTTTCTTTTTCTCCTGTTTATTCTACAGGTGGGAGTAATTGGTCTGTGTCCAATTTTTTTTTTAAAGTACCATAAAATGACCAAAATATTGACTTTTACCCTTTTTTATGTACCCCAAATTTAATAAGAGCACTTATTTTACAAAAAAAATAGCTTTCTATAATTTTTTTATATTTTTAAAAAAATGCATATAACAGACATTTGACCCAATTTAAAAACACCAAATAGTTTTATTATGGCCACTAACAGACTTCTATGATGTTTTGCTATATTAGTTTGGCTTTTTTGGGGTCATATGGTTTATGAGGCACCTGTAAGTGGGGTAGCATGATATGAGCACCAGGGGTACCAAACTTTATGGAAATAGTTTAGTTTGAGGCTTTGGAGGCTAGTTATGTACTCCATTTTGGAAATAAACCAGATGATTACTTCTTCGTGTAGGAGACTCGCTTACTTCAAGTTGCACACAATTTGGTATTTTTAAGTGCCACATATATACATTATGATTCTGACTATGGACTTGTCATTTAGTTGTATAGGGTCACATAGAAGCAAGTTAGTGAGAGTGTTTAGGGATAGTCCTGTAGCATTAGAGATTAATAATTTCATTACAGCCCAAAATGGGCTAATATGGGGAAAGAAACACTCCACATTAATAAGTCTACATGGCCACAATGCCCCTAACATTGAGAACTACAGTGTCTTGGTGAAGTTTGTGAAGTCATTTTGGGATCTACATTAGGGGGGAGGGTTATCAAAGCTTGGAAAGAGAGATAAAGTGGAGACAGGTGAAGTACCAACCAATCAGTCATTTTTCAAACCCAGCCGGTAAAATGACAGAAGCTGATTGGTTGGTACTTTATCTCTCTACGCATTATGTCTCTCAAGCTTTGATAAATCTCCCCCTAAATACCATCCAGTAAGTATTTTATGAGAGAGCTCTCTTATAGTGGCATTAATTGAGCTTTGATAGCATGCTATCACTTTGCCCTGGCGGACAGAGAGAATGAGCCAAGATGGGAGTGAATGAAGAGTATTGTCAATGCCACAATAGGGATAGACAGGACAGAATAAAGTCTATGGGGTGAATTTACTAAGATGGGAGTTCTATTTAAGATGGGATGTTGCCTATAGCAACCAATCAGATTCCAGGTATTATCTTGTAGAAGGTGCTAGATAAATGAGAAGTAGAATCTGATTGGTTGCTATGGACAACATCCCATCTTAAATACAACTCCCATCTTAGTAAATTTACCCCTATGTTTCACTTTAAGGCAAGAGATAATTTCCAGGTTCTCAAATAACTGAATCTGCCCCAAATCTTGACATTCATTTTACAATCGCTAGACACCAGAAGTATAGTACATGGGTACACTGTCAAAATCAAAATAAGTTTAGCAACGGACTTAAGATGCAATTGCATTGACCACATAATTTCATACTGTTGCATTTAATTAAACATTCCTATTCATGTAACATATATGCGTAAATACAGTATTGCTGTAAGAGTTAACAGTTTATCACATGCATATTTTAGAGACAAATATGTCCTGACAATATTTTAGATTATGTATACAAGCGATCAGGGTTATGAACTTGGGTTCATTGTAATACGATGTGAAATCTGGAAAAAGCATTTTTTCACTAATGACTCAGCCTTTGTACTCTTTCATACTGGATCTAAGGTAACTTTTTAAAAACTAAGAAACCAAAAAGGCTTCATGGCACATTTAGGAAGTGTCTTTGTTGGAACTTGCTTCAACATTCCACACATATTTACACGTTTCTTTAAGCAAATAAAACTAAGCTTTTAAAATAGAACCTGCATTACCATATAAGTGTCTTGAAAATATATTTTCAATCAACCATTCTCATCATTAGGAATGATTACTAAAATTCGTTTTTCCAGTTAGTTTTAAATGGTACTGTACAATTTAGAAATTATATATAAACTCACAATCCCCCTGATTTATATTTCTTTTTTTTTTTTTGTCGTTGCAACCATTGTAGTTTTACGTTGCTTGTGTATTTTCATCAATACTGCTGTTTCACTTCATAGACATAGTTTGTGAAGATAAATTCTATGTCTTGCTTACTCATAACCAAGGCACGCCTGAATTATTGCACTTCAAATTTGTTATATTAAATAAAATATAGCATGAAGAAGAGTTTAATCCTTTAAAAAAATACGTAAATGCTGTTTCCTGTTTCCTTATGGCTTCTGTCACTGCCAAATCATGGAGCAAAAATTGTTGTATGATCACTATTTAAAATCCCATTATTAAACATGCTTATTTGTAAGTGACTATGGGGGTTATTCAGGTTTGCTAGCAAACCAAAAAAGTAAGCATTTGTTCAAAACCATGTTGCACTGGAGGTAGGGTAGATGTAACATGTGCAGAGAGAGTTAGATTTGGGGGGGGTTATATTGTTTCTGTGCAGGGTAAATACTGGCTGCTTTATTTTTACACTGTAATTTAGATTTTAGGGGGTAATTCAGATCTGATCGTAGATGTGCTAAATTTAGCACATCTACGATCACTTACTCTGACATGCGGGGGGACGCCCGGCACAGGGCTAGTCCGCTACGCATGTCATGCCCTACCCCCCTTCACAGGTGCAAAAGCATTGCACGGCAGCGATGCTTTTGCACCTGGCGAGTAGCTCCCTGCCAGCACAGCTCCTGCACGCTGGAAGGCCGCTACCTGCCACGTCCTGGGTAGCAGCGGCTGAGTGTGACGTCACGCAGCCGCCGCGGCCCGCCCCCCTCAAATGATAAGACATGCCTGCATTGTCCGGACTGCGCCCCGCCAATGGCGGTCTAATGCCATTGGCACGCCCCCTCCCGCCCCGCTGCCGCCTCTGCCTGTCAATCAGGCAGAGGCGATCGCAGCCCAGAGATGCTGTTAGCATCTCACTGGGCTCCCGGGGTGTGCAAGCGCAGGGATTCAGACTGTGATCGCTGCAGCAAGTCTGAATTAGGCCCTTAGTTTGAACACACCCCACCCAGATCTAATCTCTGTACACATTACATTTGCCGTACCTGCAGTGCAGCATGGTTTTGCCCATTAGTGTGATTTTTTGGTTTGCTACCAAACCTGAATAAAGCACTACATTGGAGGGACAATAATGATGCAGAATTGTTATATAAATGTCTTCATTTTTTAAAGAATGTGATGAGATACATAGCCTCATTTAATCAGCATTGTGACATCACAAAAAATTACACAGCTTGTTATAGTCTATTTCTAAAAAAAAATGAAACAAGCAAAAAGTTAGAAAATTCTAAAATATAAAATATAGAGTTGAGAATCCTTTATCCAAAGTTCAAAATCCCAAATTTTTAGCCTCCCTACTGAGATAATGACACATATATATATATTCTCTCTCTCTCTCTATATATATATATATATATGTATATATATATATATATGTCATTATCTCCGTAGGGGACCCAAAAATGTGGGATTTAGAATTTTGGATAAGGGATACTCAACCTGTATTGGATGCATCAGTGAGTTAGTTCAAACTTTATTTGAATTCATTGTTGAAAAGTAAGGAAAACTAAGTATAAAAACAAATAGGGGTCTGATGGAGAGTGAAACGCAAGTCAGTTGTAATTTCTCGTGTATTGCATGCACGATACTAAATGCATGTATTTGTCCATATGCCGAGTTGCATGCATCTTTTCCACATAAGCGGGTGCGAACTCAGACCCTTAATCACTCACATTGGAATCCATACTCTGACAGAGCTTCTACACCTAGCATGGGGCTGGTGTAAGTTTCGATGGTGCATCCAATGGTAATGTCTAAAGACGCACCAAGCAGATTGTCGCACCTAAAGACACATAAGGTAAGCATCTCACATTCAGACGCACTCTTGTACACCAGGGAAGTGATGATACCGGGCGCAACTACAGCAAAAGCCGCTAAAGCAGTCACAGCTCTGAATACGCCTTAGGCTGTCTGTGGACAGAACAGGTAAAGAGAATAGTACAAAGTTCCCACTCCAGGGGGTTAAAGGGCCTGATTCAGAGTTGGACCTGTTAAGTCCGTTACCTTTCAGGAAAAAGCAGCACCTTAATGCACCAGTGTTCGGGATGCTGCGGCCGCTACGTGTATGCGAAAACCTCTAAGAATGTATGTACGTTACGTAGGCACGCCAACACGCTGTGAGCACGATGTAGCTACACATGTGGGTGAATACACTTTAAACCCCTAACAGGAATGGAATGCGACATCAATTGTATATGTTATGTTGTGGTCCAACACAGCAACAAATATTTAAAAAGGGGGTACAACAGAGATACAACAATATAAGAGAAAAGCTACAACCAATGGATACATACGTTTGTTCGCCTGCGCCGGATCCGGTCCTCAGTCAGTATAGCAAGATGACCTTCAGAGAATTAGACTGTGACCGGCCAGGAGGCTTGGCTTTTATACATTTGTCCAAAACATAGTACAAAGGAAACTGTAATCTCTTCTTTCATAGGTCAAAGGGTTGGCCATTTACAGTACATGAGGGGTCATAGGTCGGTTTGAATAGGTGTGCGATGCCTGGTCCAGGTGTACTTGCAGATGTCCTACACATGGTTCCCGCCGAATATCAGGAGTACAGTAAATACAGTGTGATATTAATATTGTATTCCTGCGCATATCTATGCGCAGGAGCGTGCCACATTCTGCAAACTGCAATCGGAATATTGCCCTTGAAATACTGTACATCTGGATACCAAACACCATGTTTTAACCTAATGCTGTCCCCTCACATCCTGTAAAGTTGAATCCCTCTGTTGCTATACTTCCAAAGTAAATGTAACTTGCTGGTGTGGTGCGTGTGGACTATGTGTAAATTATGCACTATGTGGATTAAATATCAGATATGACCTTGTGGCTTTTCCATGCGAATGTGTATGCTACCGTATTTACTCATACCACGCGCTAATACGCAGGGCTTTGTGAGCCAATGTACGCAGCGTGCGGGTATGCGCACGCACGGCAGAACAAGCACACGCACGGAGGCCACTCTGTGTGGTGTTTGCACGTGATGCATGTGGGTCTAATATTTTCGACTTCGACAGACCATTTTGCACAAAATGTGCTAATGCTGCAGGAGGCATCTGAAGGAAAAAGTCAACATCTGCCAGCATCACAGATCTGAGTGCTGCATCCAAAGACGCATCGGATCACCATCACGACCATTGGGGGCACTGCGTTCGATCTCACTGGACTAATTCTGCATATGCACAGAATGGGTCCTGCACATGGGCAGTCCCACATACACTGGAGATCTATGGAAACCATCTGGTATGCATACATCTCTGAATCAGGACCAAAGTCTACACAAAAGAGCACAATGTATGTTCTTTAATCTACATTATTTTTTATAGTTGTTAATACGTTATATATACATATCCGCTACAGAAGCTTGAGTAAATCTACCCCCTGCTCTTCAGTGGTTAGACATAGTGTTAAAGTACAAGAAGAGACAATGGAACTCAGTGCATATTGGAGCAATGCATAGTGAAAAATAATATGATTTACTGTTCATTTACAAAGGACAGCTGCAACCAGGCCTTTATGGTCTTACCTGCCCTTTGTAGTGCCATGAACAGGCCAGGCAATCGTGCCCTCTTCCATTTCTCACCATCACTCCCCACTTCCACCACCTGTCCGTCTCTCTTCAGCGCCTTGCTTACAATAGGTCTTCACTCTACACTGACAGTGCTGCACTATAAACAGTAACCTGGGCATCTGCACCTATTTAGAGCTGTCTGCAGCCATGTATAAATGCAGGGGTTGATATATATCACCTGCGTCAGGTCCATATCCATTTTCCAGCCCACAAGAACGTGAATACAGAATAAAGGTAAATACATTTACAAAAGAACTGTAAGTACTTCTGAGTCTTTTTTTATGTGCTTGAATTATTCTTGAAAATAACAGTTTAACTATGATTCATCTCATTTTATTTACTGTATGTTTTAACTATTTCCAGTTAACAAACAAGTTTTGCAGTATGACCCAATCATTTTCAATTTCTTTCCTAACTGCCTTATATAAATGTTACGGTACAGACTACAGACACATGTGTTGCATAATCTATTGATTTAGATATTACATTACTGTTTACGTAACTAGTTTTTACTATATGCATTTTTTGTACAATCTACAGCTGTTTTTTTTAAAGGTTGAAAATAAGACTTCTTGTAATGCCACTTAAATCCTCCCACGTTCGTAGCATGTTGTGTGTCAGTTTCCTGCCCATTACCGTGACTCCCAGTTGCCTTATGAAAGACCAAAAGCTCAAAAATAATAAACACCAATACTTTATATTCCCACATCTTGACATTTTCTCTGGACTTTCCCAGTTGGAATCCATAAAGGCTGTGACAAATCAAATGTTGTCAGATCCTGTTCACTCATGTGTATATACAAACACATATATACAAACATTTCCGATGCTGGATTTTTAGCAGAAAAGGATACCAAAAGCCATCACTGCCACTAACCCACACTGTTGTCAAAATCCCTTGTGTGTATGATTTAACCTTAGAATCCCTCTGTTTAGATACTGTGTGTAATCAGGATGTGTGACTTCTTGAATGTCAATGGAAGGAAAGCTGTTTTTGTATACTCGATTCTCAAGGACAATCAAAAAGTCAAGTATGTGGGAGTCCTAGGTATAAGTTGGCAACCAAAAACCTTGCCTTACATTGTATCATTTACTGACATGTAGATGCAGCCACTCTCAATGTGCCTGCATGCGTATGTGTATATTCGCACCAGCGATGCATACGCATTGCAGTACCAAGTCACGAGTGCGAATAGGTGCAGCCAGGTGCAGCTAGTCATTGACGCAATGCATATGCACGTGCGTACGCATCGTGCAACGATGAGCCTGGCTACATCTGTACATACATTTGCATTTCTACAGGAAATAAAAGTACTTACATTTAAAAGGATTACTTCTATGTTAATGAGAAGGTTTGTGGTAAAGAGCACACATACAAATAAAGTGATAAGGAAAATTTCCACTGCAAGCTCTCGGGCCCTGTTTTCAGGCTCGTATAGTGTTGGGTAATGAAAGTTGCAAAATATTGCACAGTTTTTCTTTTTCTCTTTAGCTGTTGTTATTTTTCTGCATAATAGCATTCTCAGACTGATACTTTCTCCTGGTCAACACATTTTATGCTTATAATTTCTAAGTAGTTACAGTACATAAGTTAGTAAATTATACACAGTTCTAGATCTTGTCTTAAAAGTAACCTGCATTGAAAATACAAGGCTGTTGAGTTCTCAAAAATCATTATAAATATCGACAGGATGAAGTGTGTGTGTGTGTGTGTGTGTGTGTGTGTGTGACATTCAAGAATACATTGTTATGCCAAGGCAATAGAGGTCAATTTACTGTAATTTGTTACTGTCAGCAAAATAAAATTTTGTTTTGCCTTTGGATTAAAATCAGCTGTCCTCATGGGCCTAATAATTAGTCACTGACCAATTCACAAAATACCTCTCCTTGGTCAGTGCAGATTTTTCACCGCTACTGATATTTCCATCTTGGCCTGCAGATCTACGTGCTCCCTTGCACAATCGGTTGCATGTTCACAAATACAAGAGCATGACATCACATTTTTTAGCAGCAGTATGAATTTTTGAAAATTCATAAAATCTTCATGATTGTATGTTTACCCAAAATTAGATAATGAGTAACATAGTTTTCTTACTATATTCATAATAATGCAAATGTTTCTTTGTGAACAATCTCAACATACAGGTTTGTCCACTTACATGTAGCCTCCCTGCACATTAAACAGCCCTTCTAGTCACACCATGCAGAGGTGTGACTTGGTAGCGCCGAGTGTCTTTTCATGCGTCGTTTTCCATTAAAATGCAACTTATTTGCAAAATGATGTGAGTAGGACACACAAGCCACGTTTCTGATTAAAATAATATGCGACATGCCTATATTCTGTGTGCGACCGTTCCCAGAAAACACTGTAACGTTCCGTTTAGTATGCAGATACAGTCGCGGTCACACACAGAATATAGGCACGCCACATATAATTTTAATCAGCAGAGTCTGCTAATTTGCATAGTGATTCAAATAAGACACATTTTCAATAAAAAAAAAGATGGCCAACGATAAAGGAATTAGCACGGGACCTGTCAGCACACTTGCGCCAGGCATCTCCTGCTGCGTGGCGTATTGAGGCAAGATGTATGAGGACACATATGTAGTTTCCAGCTCTTCTGTTACCCAAGAAGCCATGCACAACACCTTTAAAGGGTTCCTATGCCGCTTTCACATTAACCTGGAGGACTTGGTCAAAGCTTTCATCCTTAAGATGTTGACAATTTTGTGGACCAACAAAGACTCCTTCCTTAAATTTAGCATCACTCAAAAGTGGAAATTGTTCTCTCAGGTACTTGAAAGTTTCTCCATCCATTTACAAAGTCTGAGTTTGATGTGTGAAGGGGGCAGAAGAATTCTGCTTCAATCAACCAGAGGACTGTGATGGACATTTTTAAAGCAAAACATAGCCTACAATTCAGATTTCCAACCGATATATTCTCCAGATGCCAAAATTCCCTAGTAATTTAAGGAAATACCCCTACAGTATCATAAATGTTCTATATCTTGGAACCGACAGCTGAGAGTTTTGAATGTCATATTCAATCAGAAGTAACTTTTGCCATAGGAAACATTTTCATTGTTGCGGGTATTAAATAACTTATTTTACATTTTCTATTCAGAAATAGACAATGTTTACTGTGAATTTTAAAATGAAACATTCAAATATGAAAAATATGACACCTTACCAAGTATAAGCTAATATAGTTAATATAAATGAGAAGTAAAGATTATATGTATGTATATATATATATATATATATATATATATATATATACATATGTAGATGCTGTACAGTGTATATATATGCATGTTATCAGACCAAAATCTCCTGGGTATGTAAACTTTTGATCACGGTCATTTGGGTAGTTTCTGTTGTCATTATGATTTCAAAAGAGTAAACACAGTTGTTTGACAATAAATGGCTTCACCCAACCACTAACTATGAGTGAAAGAAAAGTTTGTGAGTTATCATTCATATTCTCTGACAAATGGCCAGAAAATCACAAATTCTGCTAGGGTATGTAAACTTATGAGCACAACTGTATATATATATATATATATATATATATATATATATATAGTGTGTTGGGAATTCCCTTTATTTTGTATTTCAAGATCTCTGTTCAGTTACACTGCACACTATTGTATGTTTTCATCAAAAGGTTTGAAATAGAAAGTTCTCATGTAACAAGTGCATTGTGGTGAGGAAACAGACAGAAAATAGTAGAAAGTTTTTATATTTTCTTATTGCAGGGTTTTTATTTAAAATAGAAAACTAAAAATAGATCTGGGCACACAGGAGACCAAGAATAAAAAATTAAAATAAAAAAGAACAAACATTAGAGTGATATGCACAAAGTTAACGTATTTACAAAAATGGAAGAAAGCACAACAAAACTTAGTATTTAAACAGGATTGGATAATGAAGGATCTACTGTATATAATAAGTTAGTAAGTATTGTCTTGTCTCTGACGTGCTCAGTAGGAGACTGGGCGTGTGTCTCCCCTTTTTCTAATGGCTTCTGCTGCCAGCAAGACATGACAGATGAGGAGGCTGCCGAAGAGTAAGTATAGCGGCAGACAGCAATGGAGGCAGGGCAGAGCGGAGATGAAGGTGAGACATAGGGCAGAATGATGGTGAAGGCGGGACAGAGAATTGAGGCGGATAATGTGTGAAGGTGTCACAGAGGGCAGAGGCAGGATAGAAGACAGGTAGAGAATGAAGGCAGGAACAGGGGCAGGGGGGTGCTACGCAGATGGACTGTGATCACTTGTAGGCTGGATCCAGAACTACTAGTTGTGGCCGGAGAGCCCAGCCACGAGGCAAATGGCCGCCGCAGCACTGAAGGGGTTAACCCCTAGTGCCCGGCGCCATTTGCAAAGACAATGGGCGCTTGGCGCCAGATTTAAAAATGTATTGTGGGCGCTAGGCGCCGTGTTTTATTAATGTTTAAAATATTGCAGAAATTGTATTTTAACTGTGCCGTGGTCCCGGACCCCTCCGGAGACCACGGCAGGGAGGACAGCTCCCCGGCGCGCTCAGCAGAGTGTGCGCGCCGAGGGAGAGGAGGCAGCCGCTGACCGCCGGAGTCCGGGAGCTCCGCTCCCGGCAGCGGTCAGTGTAGCCCCGGGCGCACTGGAGTGTGCGCGCCGGGGAGAAGGGTGAGCGCTGCGGCTGGGAGCTCGGCTCCCGCTGCAGTGCTCTAGGTGAGAGCCGCCGCTGGGGGCCGGGAGCTCTGCTCCCGGCGCCTCAGCCCAGCACGGGTGGCCAGCCGCAGCAGCCGGGACGGACGTCCCGGGCTGCTAGCCGGCGAGGGGGGTGCGCTGCAGCCCGGCTCCCCGCCGGACGCTGCAGCGAGGCCACAAGACAGATGCCGCTCAGGGGGGACCGGGCTAGCCGGCTCCCTAGCGGCGTGGGCACATTAGGCGGGCGAGCAGGCTGATGAGCACTGGGGTCCGGGAGCTACGCTCCCGGCGCCTCAGCGCTGAACAAAGCCAGAGTCACGGCGGCCGGGACAAGTGTCCCGGGCCGCCGGGCTTAGGTACAGGGGGGTGCGCCGCTGCGTGCGGCGAGGCCACTGATTAGTGCCACCCTGGGGGGACAGGGAGAGCCAGCTCCCTGGAACCCCAGAGGCAGAAGGCAGGCTGGAGGATGGGGGAAGCCAGCCCCATACCTCCAGCACCCAGAGAGCCCTAACAGCCAGGCTGCAGGGCTAGGGAAGGCACTGCAGTGCCTGAGTATGTAGAGTCTGTGCAGGGCACAGGCTCAGTGTATATTTAAAAGGAAAAATGTACAGTGTGATTTAAAATGTAAATGTATTTAAAGATAAAGTGCACTTACTTGATTGTGTGTCCCAGGAGGGGGGAATCCATAGCTGTGCAGGCTGATGGATTCTCCCAGACCTTTTCCCTAAAAACGGAATGCTTTCCCATCCAGCCTCACAGTTCCAATGGGGACAGGGAGAAAAAGAAGCAGCTTAGCTATAAGACAAGCTGAGTGGTTTCTTGGAGCTCCATGGAGATCAGCCGTAGTGGACCAGAGACCTGGACCGGGGAGCCAGGCTGCCCAGCTCTGGAGCCCAAATCCAGGCTGCAGGCAGTGAGAAGGGGTCCCGGGCAGGTTTCTGGAAGTCAGTTTAGGAGGGAAAACCTCCCCCCAGCCAGACTGAACGGCACCGTGGGAGTAGCCTGCTCTCCCAGATGGGAGAGACAAAGGAGACCGACCACTCCCCACTGTCCATTGGGAACAATGTTGTGTGTGCATGAGACCAGAGCATGCACAGCTCATGGGTAAACATTGATTGGTTGTACACCACAGGGCGGGCTTACCCCCTGTGGTAAGGGGTCTTGGAGAGGGATAAAAGGAGGGCAGTTGGCCCATAGGATTGTGTATTGTAACATCTTCTTCTGCTGAAACATCTTAATTGTATGCTGTTGCCCCTAGCAATAGGGAGGAGCCTTTTTAAAGGTTATTTTGAGCAATAAACACCTTTGCCTCAAGAAGACTGCTTCATCTTGTGACCAACAGGGTTAGGCCAAACCTAGCCCCGTCCTCCGGCTGTCCAGGGAAGCACCTGACGTCTCCAAGCTCCGCCTTCCGCCAGCTACCGGTAGAGGCCTAGCAAGTGGCTAGAGGGGATTCGTCAACACCACACAGGTGTGGTAAAGCAGTGCGTCGGCACATACAGAGCAGAACCGTGGTTCCAAACGCCACGGCAGGTTAGGAGTTTGGTGGTGGCAGCGAGAACCCGCCCACAGCGCAGTGGGTGGAGTCAGTAACAGGCGGTTACTGACGGTAAGCAGGGAATCCCCTATGTGGTCAGGCCTCGTGCGGCTTGACCTTCCATTCTGTGCGCAGTCAACGGGACGCGGAAGCAGCGAGTGCTCCCGTACGGCACCGTCCTGTCACAGAAATTGGTGGCATAGAGGTGGGATAATCCCAGGCGGCTTTTCATCACCTGATTGGAGAAGCCGAGTTACTCAGGAGAGGAGTAACTGCAGCGCAGGAGGACGCACAAGATGGCGGAATTCAGCGGAATGTCCAAGGAGGATCTGGAGATCGTATGCCAGGGGAAGGGTGTGGAAATCCCTTTCAACGCGTCCAGGAGCGTCATGCAGGCGGCGCTCAGGAGCTGGGAGCAGTCTCAGGTGGAGGTGGAAAACACTGACGGCGTCAGCATCGCAGAGGACGGCCCAGCAGTGGACCTTCATGAGGAACCGGTGAGAACCACAAGCCCCTCCCTCTCTCACAACAGCCATGTCTCCCAACAATCCCTAGCAGGGCCAGGATCCCAACGTCCCAGGGGGGGCGGCCCGGATACCCTAGCAGATCGGCTAGCGGAATTGGGGGAAAGGGCAACGGAGCAAGAGCGCTTGATCATCATCCAGATGTGGCGTGATGAGCGGGCACCACAGGCCGTGGTACCCCGGGAGCCGTTGTCAGCTGTTGTACACAGATCAGGACGAGTTCAGTTTGCCAAGTTTGCAGACAGTGATGGGGACATTGATGGACATTTGCAAGTCTTTGAGAGGACTTGTAAACTACATGATCTACCCAAGTCGGAGTGGGTGAGACACCTTGTGCCCACTCTGCATGGAGAGGCCTTGGAGGCCTATCGAGGAGTGGCGACGGAGGACTGTGGGAACTACGACGAAGTCAAGAAGGCCCTCCTCCAGCGATTCTTCATCACTCCCGAGTCTTACAGGAAGAAGTTCAGAGACTTGCCCAAGAATCCTAGCAGCACCCATGAGCAGTTCGCCAACCAGCTGCGGCAGTACGTGGTGAAGTGGGTGAAGGATTCGGAAGCCACTACATGGGACGCACTGATCGACCTGATCTGCAGGGAGCAGTTCTACCGCAGGTGTGCCCAAGAAGTGAAGGAGTGGGTGCTAGATCGGGAGCCACCCAGCTTAAAGATGGCTGCCCAGTTAGCAGACAAGTATGTGGCAATTCGGCCACGGGGGCAGAAGCGCCCCGCCAGCAGCCAGCTCCAACAGACTGTACCACCAAGGGGACCCCCCTCTTCAGCTCATCACCCCCAAAGACAAGCATCTTCCAACCCGGGTGCTCTTGGCCAGCAACCGCACCGCAGCGTCCCTGCAACTGATCAGAGATCATCGGTGCCACGACTGGAGAAGAAGTGCTACGGCTGTGGGAAAATCGGACATCTGAGGATGAACTGTCCTGCATCCCAAGCACCCCAGACTCGTGCCCCAAATCCGAGTGCTGGAGCCCGGATCGCTTGTCTGACGAGAGGAGATGAGCCTACAGAGACTGTTCCCCCTCCAGTCAGTCCGATGGAGTGTGGCGAGAGACAGGTGCACTCTGCGGAGAGAGTCACCTGCATGGCCAAACAGCCCCTACACAACATGTGGAGGCACCTGCAGCCAGTCCACATTGGACCCCTGCAGGGAGAAGGCCTAAGAGACTCTGGGGCCTCAATCACTGTGGTGAGCCCCCACCTTATAGATCCTGCTGCAGTATTGCAGGGTCGCACTGCCACGATCACCCTGGCAGAAGGAACAGAAAAAGCGGTTCCCATGGCAAGAGTCTACCTGGACTGGGGAGCTGGACCAGAGTTGCGAGAAGTTGCCGTCATGGATGGTCTCCCAACTGATGTGGTCCTAGGAAATGATCTGGGTGGTGGGATCGTCACTACGTTTGTTGGCGCCATTCCCCGGAGTCAAGTTCCAAAACCACCGTTGACATCAGCTACTCCAGCACAGCCCAGCCCAGAGGAAAAGACTACAGCTGCTAGACAACTGCCAGCACAGCCAACCACAGCATCAACCAGCCCAGAGGAAAAGATCACAGCGGCTAGATCAGTACATCGACCCCGCATGCCTTTTGCCTCTGGTATGCCTACGTCCCCTAGCAACGCAGAGGATGTCGGTTCCAGCTCGTTTGATCCTGTGGGGGTGCCCAATGATGCTCCTGACCCAAGTGGTTTGCCAACTCCGGCGGTGAGTATGAGAAACCACACTGACTTTTCCATGACTGACCCCTACCAGACTGACCCTAGTAGTCCCCACCTAGATCCCCCTGTAGAGTGTCCCAATTTAGGAGAGATTGAGGGCCACAGGCAGGAGTTTAGGGAGGCTCAACTCTCTGACCCATCCCCAAAAGGCATGAGGCGCCACTCTGGCAGCGGCCTTGACAGGGTTGGGGCAGGAAGTTTGACCTGGCGGGAAGGGTTAAGGTACAGGGTAGACAGGAAAGTGGGAGGGGATAGACCAGATAGGGAATGTGTCCAACTGGTCCCCTCAGGGAACGTTCCTGCGCAACCGGTGTCGGTTGCCAGCGAAACCCCTTTGGACAGCAACCCGGAGACAGACCGTACCCTGAAGTGCCTGACACAGAGCTTACCCTGGTCTGGAATGTCGGATGACGCCCAGACCAACTGTAAGGCTGGTGCCATGCGTTGGCAGCCGGGGCACTCCAGCGGTTGTGTTGTCTCTGGGCCTCTGCCCATAGGAGAACCCTTGCAGCAAGTTGCTGTGGACATAGCAGGTCCCCTGCCTGTGCACAGTAGATCGGGGAAGACACGCAGCCTCCCTGCAGTGGATGCCACACAGGATCCAGAGGCTGGTGGTCTGGCCGCCATCACTGTGGCACAGATAGCGGACGAGGAGGGAAGAATAGGCCTAGGTGACAGGGTAGGTTTCCCGAGTCATAGGTCGACAGAGGAGGATTGGAGGGCAGGTCTGACGGTTAGGGCAGACAGTTGCCAGTTAGGAATGACGGAGGTGCAGTGCCTGGGGCACCATGTGGGAGGAGACAGGGGTAGGCCCAACCCAGAGGGGGTGGAGGCAACCAGAGGCTGTCCCCGACCCACATCACCCAGACCGGTACTGACCTTAGAACCTGTAAGGCCCTACGGACATGTTGTCATTGACTTTAGTCCTGTAGTGAACCCCTTGACAGAGATGGCTAGGAAGGGCATTCCCAAGTCAGTGGACTTTGCACCCGCTTGCGAGTTGGCATTCCAGTCATTGACGGAGGCTCGGGTACCCGCTCCAGTGCTGATGGCGCACATTCTTGACCAGGACTGTGTGTTACGAACTATTGCGCCACTGCACGGACTGGGAGCAGTACCGAGCCAGAAAGAGCCATATGGGCAGGAGCACCCTGTGGCCTGTTTGAGCAGAAAACTGCTATTGTGGGAGGTGGGGTATGCCACAGTTGGGACACCGTGGGTGGCACTTGTTTGTAACCGGCCCCCCACCGTGGTGACTTACCACCTACCTGTTAGGTGGCTGCAACCGACCTTGGGGGAATTGGACAGACTTTTGTGGTGGAACCTTGAACTTGGACTTCAGGTGGACTATTTGAACATTGTGCACCCACGAAGAGAGGCCCACTACACTATGGATGAACTGTCTAGGCCAGAGCCTACACCCCCCAGGTAGCGTCCCCTTCACCCCAACGGACTGCGGGACCAGGACCCAAATCGTTGGGACATGGGTCCCTGGTTGACCCGCTTGAATGGGGGGGGAGGAGTGTGGCCGGAGAGCCCAGCCACGAGGCAAATGGCCGCCGCAGCACTGAAGGGGTTAACCCCTAGTGCCCGGCGCCATTTGCAAAGACAATGGGCGCTTGGCGCCAGATTTAAAAATGTATTGTGGGCGCTAGGCGCCGTGTTTTATTAATGTTTAAAATATTGCAGAAATTGTATTTTAACTGTGCCGTGGTCCCGGACCCCTCCGGAGACCACGGCAGGGAGGACAGCTCCCCGGCGCGCTCAGCAGAGTGTGCGCGCCGAGGGAGAGGAGGCAGCCGCTGACCGCCGGAGTCCGGGAGCTCCACTCCCGGCAGCGGTCAGTGTAGCCCCGGGCGCACTGGAGTGTGCGCGCCGGGGAGAAGGGTGAGCGCTGCGGCTGGGAGCTCGGCTCCCGCTGCAGTGCTCTAGGTGAGAGCCGCCGCTGGGGGCCGGGAGCTCTGCTCCCGGCGCCTCAGCCCAGCACGGGTGGCCAGCCGCAGCAGCCGGGACGGACGTCCCGGGCTGCTAGCCGGCGAGGGGGGTGCGCTGCAGCCCGGCTCCCCGCCGGACGCTGCAGCGAGGCCACAAGACAGATGCCGCTCAGGGGGGACCGGGCTAGCCGGCTCCCTAGCGGCGTGGGCACATTAGGCGGGCGAGCAGGCTGATGAGCACTGGGGTCCGGGAGCTACGCTCCCGGCGCCTCAGCGCTGAACAAAGCCAGAGTCACGGCGGCCGGGACAAGTGTCCCGGGCCGCCGGGCTTAGGTACAGGGGGGTGCGCCGCTGCGTGCGGCGAGGCCACTGATTAGTGCCACCCTGGGGGGACAGGGAGAGCCAGCTCCCTGGAACCCCAGAGGCAGAAGGCAGGCTGGAGGATGGGGGAAGCCAGCCCCATACCTCCAGCACCCAGAGAGCCCTAACAGCCAGGCTGCAGGGCTAGGGAAGGCACTGCAGTGCCTGAGTATGTAGAGTCTGTGCAGGGCACAGGCTCAGTGTATATTTAAAAGGAAAAATGTACAGTGTGATTTAAAATGTAAATGTATTTAAAGATAAAGTGCACTTACTTGATTGTGTGTCCCAGGAGGGGGGAATCCATAGCTGTGCAGGCTGATGGATTCTCCCAGACCTTTTCCCTAAAAACGGAATGCTTTCCCATCCAGCCTCACAGTTCCAATGGGGACAGGGAGAAAAAGAAGCAGCTTAGCTATAAGACAAGCTGAGTGGTTTCTTGGAGCTCCATGGAGATCAGCCGTAGTGGACCAGAGACCTGGACCGGGGAGCCAGGCTGCCCAGCTCTGGAGCCCAAATCCAGGCTGCAGGCAGTGAGAAGGGGTCCCGGGCAGGTTTCTGGAAGTCAGTTTAGGAGGGAAAACCTCCCCCCAGCCAGACTGAACGGCACCGTGGGAGTAGCCTGCTCTCCCAGATGGGAGAGACAAAGGAGACCGACCACTCCCCACTGTCCATTGGGAACAATGTTGTGTGTGCATGAGACCAGAGCATGCACAGCTCATGGGTAAACATTGATTGGTTGTACACCACAGGGCGGGCTTACCCCCTGTGGTAAGGGGTCTTGGAGAGGGATAAAAGGAGGGCAGTTGGCCCATAGGATTGTGTATTGTAACATCTTCTTCTGCTGAAACATCTTAATTGTATGCTGTTGCCCCTAGCAATAGGGAGGAGCCTTTTTAAAGGTTATTTTGAGCAATAAACACCTTTGCCTCAAGAAGACTGCTTCATCTTGTGACCAACAGGGTTAGGCCAAACCTAGCCCCGTCCTCCGGCTGTCCAGGGAAGCACCTGACGTCTCCAAGCTCCGCCTTCCGCCAGCTACCGGTAGAGGCCTAGCAAGTGGCTAGAGGGGATTCGTCAACACCACACAGGTGTGGTAAAGCAGTGCGTCGGCACATACAGAGCAGAACCGTGGTTCCAAACGCCACGGCAGGTTAGGAGTTTGGTGGTGGCAGCGAGAACCCGCCCACAGCGCAGTGGGTGGAGTCAGTAACAGGCGGTTACTGACGGTAAGCAGGGAATCCCCTATGTGGTCAGGCCTCGTGCGGCTTGACCTTCCATTCTGTGCGCAGTCAACGGGACGCGGAAGCAGCGAGTGCTCCCGTACGGCACCGTCCTGTCACACTAGTCTTTTACTGATTTTGTAGGATTGTATTGTAAAAGTTTTTGCAAGATTTTACATAAAGAAGCCTATTCAACAATTATCATGGTTTTACTTGAACTGCTGCAATGAGTGTGGTATGCCGAAGCAGCGGAATCCCGACGCGGGAAGGAGGGAGGGTGGCGAGTGCAGCAAGCTCTGCACTTGCAACATTGCGGACTCGGTGGCCATGGGTTCTATTCCCACTATATGGGTGTCGTGGACACATGACTTCATCCCCTCCAATACATCATCATTATCATCATCATCATAATATCATTAAATACATTTTTTTTATGTTTTATGATTTGAGCTTTTTTAAACATTTAATTGTTTTTCTTAGTTTAACTGAAAGCCCAAATCTATGAACCATTTTATAAAAAAACCTTACTGCCCTATGTTATTTTTCAGCCTCCCTCTCAACTTCTGTGCTTTAATATTCTAATGCACAATTATTAAATAACTTATTTTACATTTTCTAGTCAGAAATAGTTCATGCTTACTTTGTATTATTCAAATGAAACACTTAAATATGAACAATGCAGGACACTTTACCACAATTAATGTTGTTGTTATAACTGAGAAGTAAAGAAGGACAGTTTGAGCTTTTTCATATATATTTTAGTATACAATATATTTAAAAAAAAATTATGTACACTGGCTGGGACTTTGTTTTGTATTTTTTTAAGTTCTGTGTAGGGTTACAATGCAATTTATTATAAGTTTCTATCACACAGGTTAAAAATAGAAAGTTCTCATGTAACAGGTGCATTGTGATAATATAATAGACCCATAAATAGTATAAGAGAAAGGTTTTTATTATTTTTATTTGTCAGGAGGATTTTTTTGCATTGAATAAAAGATTCTGGGTGCACAGGAGACTAAGAATAGATCATGGAAAAACAAAACAAAAAAATAAACATTAGAGTTATATAAAAAGAACAGTGGAGACATATGCAAAAATGAGCGTATCCGCAAGATTGGAAGATGAAAGATCTTTTACTAATTTTGGTGATCTGTAAATTTAAATTATTTGGTGGGATATTGCAGTTGCTTTATCCTTTGTCACTTTTATATACAGTACAATATAAAAAAAATGTGCTTGTATATTTGTTTTTACTCTTAATTCACTTCACAAATTGATTGGATAAGAGATAGAAAATGAAGATGTTTGCATTTCCCTTTTATGTTATAAAACATTACAAAGCAATGGTGACGTAACAAATTGATCCCAAGATGTTTTACAAGTGGGTCTTATTCTGAATTAGCTGGATCTCTCCTTTTGGGCGCAAATACCAATTGTAAGTCAAGTTAATGCATTAGCAGAAGGCAATGTAAGCATTTTTCTGTACCTACGATTGATTCTGAGTCTGACAGATCTCTGCTGGATCTTGCTTTGCAGGAAATGGGCTGAAACTGGGTGGAAAACTGACCGGCAACATTCAGTCTGTATAGTGGGTCATAGGAGTGTAGCTAAAGCATACTAATGATGTCATAGGAGTGTAGCTAAAGCATACTAATGATGTCATAGGAGTGTAGCTAAAGCATACTAATGATGTCATAGGAGTGTAGCTAAAGCATACTAATGATGTCATAGGAGTGTAGCTAAAGCATACTAATGATGTCATAGGAGTGTAGCTAAAGCATACTAATGATGTCATAGGAGTGTAGCTAAAGCATACTAATGATGTCAAAGGAGTGTAGCTAAAGCATACTAATGATGTCAAAGGAGTGTAGCTAAAGCATACTAATGATGTCAAGGTAGTGTACCTAAAGCATACTATTATTACCCAATATTACCCAAAATGCCTACACCAAGCCTGCATTATGCTTATTTTGCGCTGTATGTTTTCTTTTTTATGTCTTCTGGTTTTCTCTATTGCTGTGTTACAGAAATTGGGATGCGGCAGTCGGGATGCCAGTGGTCAAGTGACCGACGCTGGAATCTCAACACCACTGGAATCCCGGCACCAAAACACCAACTGCCAACAACCCAAAGGTAAGTATTGGGGTGATGGTTGGGGGGGGGTTAGGGTTATGCCTTTGGGGGGGTTAGTCCTAGCTGATAACCCCGGAGTCTAAGCCCTAGCCGCCACCCCAAATGGGTTAGGGTTAGAGAGACAGAGGGCGATCTGGCACAGGATTTATCGAATTGTGATAGTAGATGAATTAGAGAAAGAGAGACCAAAATTGGACAGTGTGTTACCCTTGTTAATAAGGGAGTAAAACGGCAAAATTAGCCGTTTTAGATATATATATATATAAATATATATGTATAAATTTTATGCTGTCCTGGTTGGTGGTGCACCCAGAGCCAGAAAGTACATAGACTTGAAAAATGGGAGAAAAAGGAAGGCTCTTGTGTGGGCGCACTCTTTAGAAAGAAAATAAGTAATATATAACAATTCTAATGAATGCTTAAAACATAACTTTTATTAACATTGTTACAACGTGAATACCTTTCCCAAAGATCTATCACTGAAGATACGGATTTGAATATGTAATAAAATAAAAATTGTTCTGGTCTCTTTATTGTCAAGAGTATTTGGAAAGGTTGTAGACATAAATTAGTCATACCCCCATTTCCCCTGACCAGTACAGGATTTCTGTATTGATGGAACCACAGGATGGTCAAGACACAGTTATATATAAGAAAATGCTCATGGGCTGTAAATAACTAGAGTGGTGATCAGCAGTCACACCTCTAGGAATAGTACACCTGAATTACATGCAAATATCATGATTTGAGAAAAATATCATACAAAATTTATGGGCATCATGAAGTCAGAGAAAACACTAATATTATAAACACCGTGATAACAGGATTGCAGGATAGAATTAGTGGTGATACTGCTGTTGGTGTGTTTTTATCACATAAGTGAGGAAAACCCTTCTCTACAACACCAGGTATTCGCAGGCAGTCGCCTTTCCTGATACTGACCTGGCCCAACGCTGTTTAGCTTCCAAGATCAGACGAGATCGGGCTCTGACAGCGTGGTATGGTAGTAGAGAATTATGTGTACACCAATGAGAGTGCACCTATATAAGAAATATGAAATTTCAAGAAAGCAGAAAGGAGAGTAATAAGAAAAAGAGTCGTGAAAATATGTGGATCTGCTTTCCACGTTAGACCCGGTTCCAAAATTCCCACTACCGTGGTGCAATGTTCCGGGAATCGTGAATGAGAGTCCACGAAATTGGTGATCATAGGATATGTTGGTTGTAAGTGTTGGTGCTGTTCGCTTTAATAGAATCAAAAGGACCTCTTAACTGCTGCACACATTGTGATTGATCCAAACTCTGTATATCACATAACAAGGGAGGAAAAACCGATGGAAGATAGAGAAAGTCACAAAATAAGGGCACAGCTGAGTCTCTTATGAAATATAAATAATTGAAGCCTTTGATATATGAATTTCACAGAGCACACAACATAAAACACATACAAAAAGGGAAGAGAGTAATCCCTGTAAAAAAGATGCTGTTATCACGAAAATGACAAGTGTTTATAAGAGAGAAGAAACAATCAAATCCTAGATGCCAAACAAATATGAAAAGTATGTAATAAGTTATTAATAATTACTATACAAATCATTTAGTTTCTACAGCTTGGCCTTAGTTAGGAAAAGTACTAAGTACTTGATTGATATGCTGTAAAGACCCCTTAACAACACTATAATACACACTGGAGATGACATGTGTGATAGAGGAGACACGTTAGCATGAATCTCCTGAGGGTGTTGCTATCTGTGGCATGCAGCCACAAGATAGTGGGGCTTACGGTTCACGAATGAATAGAAGAGCCAAGGAGATCGAGCAGGTGTATTGGGCTAATGCCAGGATGGAGCTGTGTAGACGAGACCCCTTGCGGAAAACGCGTTTCACCCTAAGGCTTGTTCACTTCCGGGTTCCGTGTGGTCCGGTGGGGGGAACAGGCTTTTGTAACAGCAGAGAGTGAAATTAACCAATCAGGGCGTGTTGGCTAGCATTAGTGTTGCCACTCAGGTCCACGGTTGCTAGGAGACGGAGTTACGGAGGTTAGAACAAAAAGACGGAAATCCGATTGGTGGATGAAGAATCGCGGGATTGCGGACGCCATCTTAGATGGGGGAATTTTGAGAATTAAACTCTGGGCAGGCTTAGAGTTTCGCTGGATTAATGTACTGCTCGAAAGCATGATAAGATAACTTTAAATATATATAGGTGTCAAAAAGGGGGCAGAAAGAGGAGGAATATATCTAGATAGTATCTAACTAGGCAGATACCAGATGATGTAAAATGAAAATTGCTAGGACGGCATGAATAAAGAGAAATGTGTCTTAGAGGCTGGTGACGCCATGTTGATTAAGGGAAAAACTGAGGGCAAGTGCGTTAAATCAAGTATAGGGAAAAATAGTGTGGGAAAGAGGGGGGGAAAACCGGTTGAGGTCTACTGGTGGGTGGGTGTGAAGAGTGATAGGGGGTGATAATTGCATAGGGGTAGTGGGGATAAAATGAAAGGATGAAAAATGCTATAAAGTTGGTAAAGAGGTGAAAAAGTGCATGTAGGGACCGGGGAGGATGAAAAAAAGAAAAAATACATTAATGGAGACCTGTTAAACAGGTGAGAACGATGGGAAAAATGAGGTGCAAATCGACCAATAGGGATGTGATGTGGGAAGGGAGTGAGGGTTGGTTATACTGGATAAAGTCATGGGGTATGAAGGGAAGGTGAGATCATAAACGAGCTCTATAGGTATAATGATAGAATGTACACGATAAGGCTGGGGGAAGTGGCTGGGAATGGTTGTGAGAGAGAATATGTGGAAAAGGAGGGAAGGAGGGAACGGGGAAGGGAAAATAATAGGGATTGGGGAAAAGAAAGGAAAAAGAAAAGAAAAAGGAGTGTATTAAAATAATATAAAAATCAGTATAAAAATATCGTAAATGAGGATTAATGTGACGGGATAATGGATAAAAGTAGAATGGTTAGCAAATATTAAAAGTTTTGTTGAGACAAGGAGGTGTAAAATATATACATAAAAAATGTGTAGTGAAGAAATATATTGAGGATTTGAAAATTGGGACTAAAAATATTGTTAAGACTGGGGAAGGGTATCAGAAGAGAGGAATGGAGAAATCATAGAAAAACTCCATAATTGATGGTTTCATTAAGACCAAACGGTTTCAGGCTGTTCAGGCGAAAGATCCATTCACTCTCCTTTTTATATAGTTCTTTAGTTATGTCCCCTCCTCGTATACCAAGATGTACACGATCCAAACAAAAGGTCTTAAATCCTTTGATGGATCCGTTATGAAAAAAATGAAAATGTCTGGCTACTGATGTAAGCTGTTTCATCCGTGCCAGATCTCTGGAGGCATTGCGAATGTTTCCCAGATGTTCTAATATTCTCTCCTTCAATTTACGTGTGGTCATGCCTACATACTTCAAATTGCACTTGCAGGTTATGCAATAGATCACAGCCTGGGTATTGCAGTTGAAGAAATGTTGTAACTTAATCAAATGACCATATCTGTCGATGACAGTATTGGTTTGCAGGATCTGTGGGCATGATTTACATTGTCCGCAAGGGAAGGAACCTGTGATAGAAGGTTTTTTGGCACTGGAAGTAATCAAATGGCTATGCACTAAATGGTCTTTCATGTTTCTTGATCTGCGCCAGCTCATTTGTAGTGGGGAATCGAAGAGAGGTGCCAGATCTGGGTCCAGCTGTAAAATGGGAAGATGTCTAGTTATAGCTCCCTTCAGCTTTCTCCATTCGGGACAAAAAGTGCCAATGAAACGAATGGTGTCCTCCTGCTCAGTGCTTTTGGTCTTCTTTCCAAAGATCAGGTTTTCTCTTTTGGTTGCTACAGTGGCAGTATATGCCCATTTGAGTGAGCGTTTGCTGTAGCCTCTGTCCAAGAGGCGATTGGTAAGTTCCAAACTCTTGGTTTTGAAGATTAAGTCTTCTGAGCAATTGCGTCTCAGACGTAAGTATTCCCCTTTAGGGATGTTTTCAATGGTAGGGGGAAAATGGGAACTTGTTTGATGAAGGAGACTATTGGTTGCAGTCTCCTTGCGATATAATTCAGTTTCCAGAAAGCCTGCATTGGATTTATAGATACTGAGATCTAAGAATGGTACCTTTCTGAGCTAATAGAATGTGTCAGAGTGATGTTAAGGTCATTCTTATTGAGGATCTGAATGAACTCCATGAGCAGGCCCTTATCTCCATTCCAAATTAGAAAAACATCATCGATGTATCTCAGCCATAATATTACATGCGTGGTGTATTTTTCATTACAAGTGTTGAAAACGTAGAAGTGCTCCCACCACCCTAAGAAGAGATTTGCATATGTAGGTGCACATGCCGCACCCATTGCAGTTCCCCTATCTTGTAAGAAAAATTGATCTTGAAAAACAAAATAATTTTTGGAAAGGACAAAAGTGAGCAGCTGCAAAAGAAAATCAGAAAAGTCATTAGTGCCAATTTGGTCCAAAAAGAATTTAGCTGCTGTCAGGCCTTGGTGATGGTTGATACTGGAATAAAGTGCCTCTACATCTAGAGTCACCAGAAGGAAATCATTCCCAAAATGTATGTTGTGGATTTTCCACAATAGGTCAGCAGTGTCCTGTAAGTAAGATGGCAGATCAAGGACAAAATCACGTAAGTGTAAGTCCAAAAATCGGCTGGGCTGCTCCAAAATCCCACCATTGCCCGACATTATCGGTCTGCCCGGTGGCTGGTGAGTATCCTTATGAATCTTGGGCAGAAGATAGAAGATATAGGGTTAGGGTTAGGAAAGGCCCATGACTGTGATAAAATAATGACTCCATCTCCTGTCGGCATTCTAATTGTCGGGATGCCGGTGTCCCGACCACTGGTATAATGTATCACACTCCTTAAATCTTGTGTATTACATCCATTGTTTTTGATGTCTGTAAAGAGCCTTGAGTGCTGGAGAAAGAGAGCGCTATATAAATAAAATTATTATTATTATTATTATTATTACTATTATTATTATTATTATTATTAATAATAAACTAATGATGTCATAGGAGTGTAGCTAATGCTTATGGGAAATGGAAGCTTTTTCTGATGGATCTCTGGCAACTTGCATGGCGCTGATGTAAGTACTGATACTAATAATGTTGATTGCGCACACAGATTCTTGCATTAGCTGTAAGGAAACTGGCATTAGCTGTACAGAATCAACCTAGTGCTGATGTACTGTGTCAATCCTCCGGGCCGGCTCACTGGGCATGCATGCACTACTATTGCAAGATCTCCTGTGCAGCCCAGAGCCAGCAGCTGCCGCAGCCATGGTCAAAGCTGTCCCTGCTGTGGTGTATGGGCAACGACACCTGCAGCTGTCAAAATCCATAGCTGCAGGTTTCGGAACAGTCATTGCCACTGACCATTCATACATTGCCTCGCACATCGGTGCACTATCTTAACGGTAGCAGCACAGATAATGACAGGGGTGCATAGTCATTTGCCGGTAATCACTACTTTCTTACATGGGGGAGAAGCGATATCAGTGCACATAATATGCATTGATACCACTTTTCTCTTATAATGACACATAATACATTTTCCCCTTAATTCTTTAAAAAATGTTTGGACTTGTAAATATAAAAACTACTAAAAACAGTGTAACTGCTACAGATACCAGCAAATAACAAAAATATACAAGAAGTGATATTAACAACATACTTCACAGCTGCTCAATTATAGATGGGACAGTCCTGATTAGGAGGGACTGTCCCACCTTCCTGGCAGCCGAGATATTTGTGGGAGATAGGAAAATGTGTCCCGATGTGAATGCTGTGGTCAGGACAACCAGAGCCATCCCTAACCAATATGATGCCCCCTAGGCAAGATTTTGGCTGGTGGCCCCTAGCACCACCTCTGACCCTGCACCCCTCTCCCAGCACCATCACCGCTCACTCATAGCAGTGCTCATTTTGGTGCTCCTACCCCCTATATTTGAAATAGGAACAGTGCACACATTTGGAGTACAGCCCAAAAAGGGGCATGTTCTTGCTGGGGAGGGGCATGGCCACACAATAGTACCCCCACTTCAAATTACGCCACACAGTAGTGCAACTTTATTCACATTTTATCATGTGATAATAGGGGTCATTCCGAGTTGATCGCTAGCTGCTTTCGATCGCTGCGCAACGATCAGGCAAAAAAACTGCACTTCTGCGCATGTGTTTGTGGCGCAATGCGCACGCGCATCGTACTGTTACAGCGAACGATGTAGTTTCACACAAGGTCTAGCAAAGCTTTTCAGTCGCACTGCTAGCCACAGAGTGACTGACAGGAAGAGGGCGTTTCTGGGTGTCAACTGACCGTTTTCAGGGAGTGTTCGAAAAAATGCAGGCGTGCCAGGAAAATCACAGGCGTGGCTGGGCAAACGCAGGGCGTGTCGTAACGTCAAAACAGGAACTGAACAGTCTGAAGTGATCGCAAGCGCTGAGTAGGTCTGAAGCTACTCTGAAACTGCACAAAATTATTTTGTAGCCGCTCTGCGATCCTTTCGTTCGCACTTCTGCTAAGCTAAAACACACTCCCAGTGGGAGGCATCATAGCGTTTGCACGGCTGCTAAAAACTGCTAGCAAGCGAACAACTCGGAATGACCCCCAATGTCTCTTATTCACATTACATCACACAGTAGTACCACTTTACCTTATATACGTTACTCCTCACAGTAGTGTCCGTTATTCACATTACATCACACTGAATTGCTCCTTAATCACATTACACCATACCATATTGCTCTTTATTCACATTAGACCACACAGTAGTGCCCTTTCTATACATTACTCCACACAGTAGAGCACATAATGCCACACATAATAGCACACAGTAATGTCCCTTACACATATGACACACATTATTAATGTCCTTATAAACATAATGTGCCTAACACATTATGACAACCTTTATTAATGCCCTTATACACATAATGTCCTTACACATATGCTGCATATTATTAATACCATTATACACATAATGACACATATAATGTCCCTTACACATATGCCACACATTATAATGCCCTTATACACATAATGACATACATAATGCCCCTTTCACATATTCTGTGTGAGACTGTGGCAGCATCTGCATACAAAATGCTACATTACAGTGATTTCCAGGAATACACTGTAACGTAGCATTTTGTATGCAGATACAGCTGCAGTCACACACAGAATATAGGCATGCTGCATGTCATTTTAATCAGCAAAAGCTTCTTGTGCCCTTAGGCATACCAAGTATCCCCCCCCCTTAACCCACAAACCTCCCCCCCCCCTTTCCCCCCCCCTTCTTCTCATCATTAATATATTTTCCCTCAGGCACACTTTCTCCACTATTACAGTTTTTTCACTGTACGATATAATAACCCAACATTTCACTCTCTCATTATCACACTCACTTTAATCATTATTTACAACATTAACTTACTCACTATCAAGCACATTAAGGACACACTATGCTTAGTTTGCAATCTGCCAACTAACTCTAATTTTTAACATCCATGTACACTGATATGCACATATTTATTTCTATATCACACTTACTAAAATTACTAATCAAGAATTACCACTCAGATTATTATATAAACAATTATTTTATTTACTGAGAACTGTGTAATTAAAAAATCCTCATCAAAGAGGTATATACAATAACATCATTTTAACAATACAAATGCCACCAAATGGATTCATATTAGTATGAAGATTATCATCTGTATCTTCCTTCTACTTCAACTAATATCAGATAATAGATCCATGGATAGGCATAGCCAAATGTCCATCACTACCTAATGTCCAATGAGTATTTAGCACTGCCCTTAAATAAGGAACTCATACGGATCACAGTACGTTCTGTGATCAAGCTTTACTGCGAAACGTACGTCACACACTCCGTGATCACGTGGTGCGCACACGTGATCGCGACAACCGGAAACCAGGGACAGTTACCCCGGCAACGGCGCCTAGCCGTCGAGACAAGGAGGACACACCGCGACTACACGCTGCATCTGGAGAGCAGCGGCTCCACGCGGACTACAGCTGATAATCTCCCCGCACCCTCCACATAGAAGTCAGCACACGGCTTCACTTCCAGCGCACCTCCAGAGCCAGTTACTAGCGGTGATCGGCCGCAGACAGCCTCCACAGCAGGATCGACAGTGGTATCGTATGAACATATACCCTGTACCTCATACATATGTAATATTGCCTTATTAGGATTATAATTCACTTTAAAGGCGATGCACTGATAGGTTGTCTATATTCTGGCTGCTCCAAGAGGTGCTGGAGCTGTGAGGCATCCAACAGGTGTTTGGGAGCAACTTGGCACATGTTGGGAATTACTTGGTATTATTATTAGAGGTATTAAAAGCCAAAGAGCAGATTACTGTGCAAAGAACTTCTAGGCTGTGGTTTAACACCAACCTTGCAGCACACTGCTACTTAATCATTACTGCCCACTATGGCTAATGAATAATACCTTCAGCCGTCTATCTGCTCTTTCTTCCTCTTTTTCTCATTATAGCCTCTTAGACACATTATAACAAAACTATTTTGCTCAAGCATAAGAGGCTTATATATAGTGCGAATTATTGGCTGGTGATACAATTTTAGGGGCCACACATAATATTGGTGTTATTGCCCCATTAAATATCACCACTCTATTCTGTCTAAGTAATGTTGCAACATATTGCTAATTAATTATTATTATGCACATTACTGCCCGGCATAACCATTGAACAAAACTTTCAGCTGTTTATCTGCTCCTTCTCTTCTCATTATAGCCTCTTTTGACACATTGTAAGAAAAAAAAAAATTCTCAAATTTTAGAGGCCTATATATAGTGAGATTCATTGGCTGGCGATATAAAGTAAGGGGCTACATACACTATATTACTGATGGTATTGCCTCATTGAATATCACCATCCTATCCTGGCTATGCAGGTGGACAAGATATCCCCTTGTATATGACAACTGTCCTTATTATTAATTGTATAGTGGACATCTCTGCATATAATTCTTGCACATGATAATTGTTCCACTATCCCTTATTGGATTTTGCTGTAATCTCATTCCCTAGTTTTGGGCATAAATTCAACACAGAGATTTGAACACACGATTGACTCAGATCAATTGAAATATTTGTTCGGGCAATACGGGTATTGGGATCTACTGAACGGGCAGATAAAACTATTGCGGACATACCCCACTGGAGATGCCCGATCTCGTCTGATCTTGGAAGCAAAGCAGTGGAGGGCCGGGTCAGTACTCGGATGGGAGACCACCTTGGAAAACCCTGGTACTGCAAAAAATTCTTCTGCCCGATCTAGAGGGATCCCTATTAATACCAACTGGCACTCGGTTCTGTATGACTTATGATTTAATTCTCTACGCTAAAATAATCCTGAATAGGATTGCTGTAGAATAAATGATGGTCATATATTACGCAAAAGCGTCATTGTGATTACAGCAAATCCACTAGCCCTAAGATTTGGATTCTGGCTTTTTCATTGTGGTATCTGAAACCATATGAATTATTCTCCATATAGTGCTATATTTTCGCGTAGCTTTAATATTCACGGAAATTTTTCTCCTTAACTACCCTTTTTTGAACAAATAAAGTTATTTTTTACCAGAATTGATTAAAATATACCTATTCCTCTGAATTGAGTGCTCCCACACAAGAGTCTACTTTCCAACCTTCTTGTGTTGGTTTTCTCTAGTGCATACCAAATATCCTAGGCATTTGCCTAGTTTGCCTATACCCGGCTCTGAGGACAGCTATGGTGAAGTGTCCGCAGGGGTGGGGAAGAGTGTTGGGAGTATCCAAACTGCATCCTTTTTTCCTAGAGGTTAAGTTCCCAATTTACAAAGCTTAAATATTAGAACGTATGCTTACAATGTAGTGGGAAAGTACCCAAAAGGTGCTTTTGATCTAAATGAGATTTTGGCTATTGATACCATGTTTAATGTTGATACAAATCCTAAACCTCTGAGACTGACCCTGACAGTAGATATTTATGATGAAAAATGGAAAACATAAAATATGTGACGTTTTGAATGATTGTTTTCCTTAACCACTTAACTGATGATTTTTCCCTTCAAAACCGTTCATAACATTGTGCTTTTATTTATTTTGTAAATTTAATATAGTTGAAAAAGTATTTTTTAACATATTTATATTAGAGATGCGCGATGGGCACTTTTCATTTTTGTGTTTTGGTTCTAATTAGAGATGAGCGAGTTCGGTTTTACTCGGATTTACCCGAATCTCCTTATTGGCTTATGGACGTCACGTGTTTTGGTTAGCCAATAAGAAAAATCCAGAAACAAATATCTTGCAATAGTTCTGGCGTTAAGAACCGCGTAAATCCGAACCCGCTCATCTCTAGTTCTAATTCCCCGCTCGTGTTTTGGTTTTAGATTGGTTTTGCCAAAACCACCCTTTCGTGTTTTGGTTTTGGATCTGGATGATTTTTGAAAAAAACATAAAAATGGCTAAAATCACAGAATTTGGGGGTAATTTTGATCCTACAGTATTATTAACCTCAATACAATTAATTTCCACTCATTTCCAGTCTATTCTGAACACCTCATACCTCACAATATTGTTTTTAGGCCAAAAGGTTGCACCGAGGTGGCTGTATAACTAAGCTAAGTGACACAAGTGTGCTGCACAAACACTTGGCCCATCTAAGAGTGGCACTGCACTGTCAGACAGGATGGCAGATTTAAAACATAGGCCCCAAACAGCACATGAAGAAAAAGAAGTGCACCGAGGTTGCTGTATGACTAACCTAAGCGACACAACCACCTGGCCCATCTAGTAGCGGCATGCAGTGGCTGAATGTCGAAAGTGGCCCGCAATTTTTCAGTCCACTGACAGCAACTCCTGCACGACCCTGTAATTTTTCAAAAATTCTGCAATTGGTGAAGTTATACGGCAGTACCCCTGGTCTAATACAGCAGTACCCCTGGAATTATACGGCAGTGTCAGACAGGATGGCACTTTAAAAAAACCATGCCCCGGATTGTCTCCCAGACATTGAGACCACTGACTTACTGGCAGCACATGCTAAGGCCTGTAAATTATTTCCCTCTTCTAGGTATAAAGAAATGTCTCTTAATATTTTACACAGGACTTATTTATCGCCTCATAGACGATACCTGATAGGATTTGCTGACACGCATGCATGTTGGAAATGTGGCGCTCTCCAAGCGGATCTCTTTCATTGTCTGTGGACCTGCCCTATAGTTAGACAGTTTTGGATACATGTAAGGAACTACTTGATGGCTGATCTGGTGAATTATTGGAGATTGTCTCCAGAATGGGCACTTTTCGGCATTTTTTCGCCGGAACAGCGCCTCTCCCAGGGTAGTAAAAAGCTGCTGCTGGCAGTTAGTATAGCGGCCAGGAAGGCTATTCTGCAAGTATGGATCGCTAAGGATCCACCTACATTATCGTTATTTAAGGCCAAATTATTTTACCTCTTTAGGATGGAGTGGATAGGAATTTTACTGGAAAAAGACACTAAGGTACAATTTTTTTTTGAAGTTTGGGAGAGCTATATAGCGACCTTGTCTACAACGATTATGAGGCAGCTCCATGACTCATTGTCTAATACAGAATGGTATGGAACTAGAGCGGTGGCGGGAGACCCGCCGATTGTACTTTAGAACTGATTGTCACTCTGGACTCTGAGGACAGATTAAGGGGGGAATAGTGTATGGATACGGGGTTTTTTTATTTTATTTTTTATTTATTTATTTGTTTTTTTTTCTGTATATATCTGGGTCAGTCGAATGGACCAGATTCTAGACCAACGGACCCTGAAATCTCCAGAGACATGCTTCATGCAAATGTGTTATGTTTGTTTACTATAATAGATATGTCTTTTGATTACAGACTCAACTGTATTCTCCTCTGTTTCATTGTAATATTTACCCTTCCAACAAAGGTTTGAACTGCCGTGCATGTTTTTGTATGTAATGCATATATTGCTTCAATAAAAAAAGTATGTTTAAAAAAAAAAAACATGCCCCAAACAGAACATAGGCCCTCATTCCGAGTTGTTCGCTCGCAAGCTGCTTTTAGCAGCATTGCATACGCTAAGTCGCCGCCTACTGGGAGTGAATCTTAGCTTAGCAAAATTGCGAACGAAAGATTCTCAAAATTGCGATTAGAAATTTCTAAGCAGTTTCTGAGTAGCTCGACACTTACTCTGCCACTGCGATCAGTTCAGTCAGTTTCGTTCCTGGTTTGATGTCACAAACACACCCAGCATGCGCCCAGGCACTCCCCCGTTTCTCCAGCCACTCCCGCGTTTTTCCCAGAAACGGCAGCCTTTTTTCACATACTCCCATAAAACGGCAAGTTTCCGCCCAGAAACACCCACTTCCTGTCAATCACACTCCGATCACCAGAACGAAGAAAAAACCTCGTAATGCCGTGAGTAAAATACCAAACTTCTTAGCAAATTTACTTGGCGCAGTCGCAGTGCGAACATTGCGCATGTGCAATTAGTGGAAAATCGCTGCGATGCGAAGAAAATTACTGAGCGAACAACTCGGAATGAGGGCCATAATGCAAAGATGAAAAAGAGGTGCACTAAGGTTGCTGTATGACTAAACTAAGCGACACAAGTGTGCGGCACAAACACCTGGACCATGTAAGAGTGGCACTGCAGTGTCAGACAGGAGGGCAGATATAAAAAAAAGGCCACAAACAGCACATCATGCAAAGATGTAAAAGAGGTGCAATGAGGTAGCTGTATGACTAAGCTAAGCAACACAAACAATTGGCCCATCTAGGAGTGGCATTGCAGTGTCAGACAGGATGGCACTTAAAAAAAAAATAGTACCCAAACAGCACATCATGCCAAGAAGTAAAAGAGGGCAAAGAGGTAGCTGTATGACTAAGGTAAGCAACACAAGTGTGCGGCACAAACACCTGGCCCATCTAGGGTTGGCACTGCAGTCCCACTGAACTAATGGCGGATACCGGACGCACGTCTAACACCAGCATAGTTGTTATGGCCTCCGTAATCCGCTTTGCAACAGGGTATATATATATATATATATATATATATATATACGGCAGGATCACTGGAATTATATGGCAGAATCACTGGAATTATATGGCAGTACCACTGGACATATACGGCAGTATCACTGGATTATACGGCAGTATAACTGGAATTATACGCCAGGATCACTGGATTTATACGGCAGGGTCACTGGAATTATACGGCAGGATCACTGGACTTATATGGCAGGATCACTGGAATTATACGGCAGGATCACTGGAATTATACGGCCGTACCGCTGGACATATACGGCAGTATCAATGGACATATACGGCAGTATCACTGGACTGGATTTATACGCTAGTACCACTGGAATTATACAACAGGATCACTGGAATTATACGGCAGGATCACTGGAATGGACTGGACTTATACAGCAGCACTGGACATATGGCAGCAGAGGGCACCACCACTGTGATTGGACTGATGCAGCACAAGACACTACCACTGTACTGATGCAGGACAACACAGCACCACTGCAATGGACTGGACTTATACAGCAGCACTGGACATATGGCAGCAGAGGACACCACCACTGTGACTGGACTGATGCAGCACAATACACTAACACTGAACTGATGCAGGACAACACAGAACCACTGGACTGGACTTATACAGCAGCACTGGATATATGGCAGCAGAGGACACCACCACTGTGACTGGACTGATGCAGCACAATACACTAACACTGAACTGATGCAGGACACTGAGGATGCAGACACTCTCTACACTCTCCAATGCCAGAGTGAAAATGGCGGGGACGCGCAGCTCCTTATATGGAATCCAAACCCCGCGAGAATCTGACAGCGGGATGATGACGTTTTGCCTCGTTCTTGTTTCCGAGTCAGGCGGGAAATCCTGAGCCTGACTCGGATTCGGGCTCGGGTAGTGAAGTTCGGGGGGGTTCGGTTCTCAGGGAACCGAACCCGCTCATCTCTAATTTAAATATTATTTTATGCACATCTGCAGAACAGATCGCCTTGTCAAAAACTGGGGGACACAGTGGGGTGGCACAGTCGCATATGATCTGATCATGCCAGTTAAGTGGTTAATGTATATAGCCCTAACATTTTATGCAATGCTATACGTGCTGTATTTAATGTAGTGCTGTATTCATTGACCTGGCTCCTGACAATTTCTTATTTAATATTCAATCATAGATCAGTAATAATAATAATAATAATACACAGTAATAAGCATTCAGAGCCTAATTAAGGGTTCAGGCTGCCATAAGCTGAAAAACTCCGAATGTTTTACACCCCCTCCAAATGTTTATGTTCTTCTTCAGACCATGATTAGACAGTGCATCCAACTGCTTCCTATCCAATTAAAATGCACAAGCAATGCTATGTGCACGACCTTCACATGCAGAACAGGAGTTGGCATTCGAAATACTGGCAACCGCATACCTCCCAACTGTCCCAATTTTTGCGGGACAGTCCCGGTTTTTTGGGACTGTCCCGCTGTCCCACCCGAGGGCCGCAGTGTCCCGCGGTGAGGAAGGGGGGGGGCAGTCGGGAGGCTCCTGTCATTGCTGCCCTGCTTAGCAGAGCAGCGGTGAATAGACGCTGTGTGGAGACAGGAGGAGAGGGGGCATGCCAGCAGCTCACAGAGCGCTGGGCATGCCCCCTCAGTGGCGAAAATGGGGCGTGGCTCGCGACCACGGGTCCTCCGTGAAGCCACGCCCTTTTTCAATAAGCCACGCCCCTTTTATTTAAGTATTTTGACAGTTGGGAGGTATGCAACCCGGGATACCGATAGCAGAATCCTGATGCTCAGAATGGCGCTGGTTGTGGTATTTTAACCCTAACCCACATTCCCCATAGCTTAACCCTAACCATCCCCTCCTGCAGCCTAACCCTACCATCCCACCTGCAGCATAACCCTAACCACCCCCCTTAGCCTAACCCTCCACCTAGTGCCTAACCCTAACCTAAAACTAACCCTAACCCCAATACTCACCTTGGGCATCCGTCGGTATTGTGAGCATCATAATTCTGATGACCAGGATCTCGACCGCCAGGATCCTGACTACATCCCCAGAACATTAATAGTATTCACATTTAATAAAGAGACCTATTTCCAAACAACTATGATATTAAATAATAGTATTCACATTTCATAACTAGCCTTTTTCCCCAAATACATTCAATGAATAGCCCCTAAATCACTTTAGAATAAATCAGCAACACATATCCACAGCCTCTCCACTAATGGGTTTAAACGTAATGTCTTCCTGAGTATTACATCAGAATGTAGGCAGAGAAACTGAGACTGGTCAGTGCAGCATTGCCTAGAGTGTTCTCAGCATGGTCTGGGGGAGCTGCACAGACTACCCGCTCAGCAAAGGGATGCAGTGCAGGTAGGCGCTGGACCGGAGAGGCGCTCTCCCTGCTCTGTATCCCTGTGCTGCCGCTGCGCCAGGCCCCCTGCTGCTGCTGCCTGATGCCCCTGTCACAATGTGTGACAGGCATCGGCGCCGGCGGCTTCAAGGCAAGCCTCCAGTCCTCCACCACTTATTGTGTTTGTCAAAAAGGGGGTGGAGTCTCACAGGACAGAGTGGGTGGAGCTTCATGGGGCAGAGCTACATGGACCAGGCTGCCAGAGACTCAGAGAGGTACAGCTGCTGCGTGTAAAGTACTGTAGGGTTGGCAGCATGAAGCCTACTCTTCCCTCCTCTCCCCTGTACCAGTGCATTGGCCGTAAGGGACCCAAAAGGGGGCGGAGCTACTCGGGAACAGGCCGCAGCACCCTGCTACACAGGAGGATGAGCTGCTACATCTCCGACCTGTGAGATTTCTTTAGGAAATTGTGTATGTGTGTATACAGTATTTGTGTAGCTGTATGTGTGACTGTGTATGTGTGTAATGTATGTACAGTGTGTGTGTGTGTGTGTGTGTGTGTGTGTGTGTGTGTGTGTGTGTGTGTGTGTGTGACTG
This sequence comes from Pseudophryne corroboree, assembly GCF_028390025.1. Classification (NCBI taxonomy): domain Eukaryota; kingdom Metazoa; phylum Chordata; class Amphibia; order Anura; family Myobatrachidae; genus Pseudophryne; species Pseudophryne corroboree. Next base: position 863,622,555 of record NC_086444.1, on the reverse strand, counting down.
TGTGGCATAATGTGTGTAAGCGTCACTGGTACAGGGGGCGTTACGTGTGAGAATGTCACTTCTGCAGGTGCGTTACGTGTGTAAGCATCACTGCTACTGGGGGCATTACGTGTGAGAGTGTCACTGGTACAGGACGCGTTACATGTGTAAGTGTCACTGCTACCTGGGGGGTGTTACATGTGTAAGCGTCCCTGGTACAGGGGGAGTTATGTGTGTAAGCGTCTCTGGTAAAGGGGGCGTTGTGTGTGTAAGCATCACTGGTACAGTGGGTGTTATGTGTGAGAACGTCACTGATACAGGGGCATTACATCTGTAAGCATCACTACTAGAGGGGGCATTAGGTGTAAGTGTCACTGGGTACAGGGGGTGTTACATGTGTAAGCGTCGCTGGTACAGGGGGGCGTTACGTGTGTAAGCGTCACTGGTACAGGGACATTACATGTGTAAGCGTCACTGGTACAGGGGGCGTTACAGGTGTAAGCGTCGCTGCTACAGGGGGCATTTAATTTGTTAGCGTCACTGATACAGGGGGCATTACATGTGTAAGCGTCAATGGTACAGGGGGCGTTACATGTTTAAGCATCACTACTACAGGGTTCATTGTGTGTATAAGCGTCACTACTATAGGGGGCATTATGTGCGCTGTCCCTTTGTAAAGTATAGGAGGGTGCAAATTTATAGTTTACAGGGTGGCACCGAACACCCTAGCACCGGCCCTGCTGCAGGGCACCTGTTAGGAGCAACTAAAGGTTGCTCCAGCCAGCACTGACGAGCTTGCACACCCCTGGTTACAGCCCAGAGATGTAAGGCCCATCCATGCAATGAGCCATTCCATTGCCAAATGTATTGCTCAAATTTATTATTAATCCTATAATTATTAAAAATAATACACACACCAAAAATATATTTTAAAAAAGAATAATTAAGTTTAAGACTAGTAAAATACATATAAATGAATACAAGTGGATGTTGAAATAAATCAGCTACTTTATTTGAAATAAGGTTACAATCTATTAATGAATTTTAGATGTTTATAGTTACACGGTAGAAATATGGGCATTTATCCTAACAAATCTGAATCATTTTACTCTGCAATAAGACTGCCAGATCTTTTAAAGCAGCCAGTTCAGAGAGTTATTATTTAATGACAGTGAAATACTTATCTTCAGCTTTATTTTATGCAGATGCAGCAGTTTTATTATTGCTTATACTGTGTGATGGTTATGTTAAACTTGACAAGCAGACTTATAAAAAGTGAATGTTATGAAAATGTATCATTACCAATTACAACAAACATTACTGTTTTGCGTCATAAACCATGTATTCTTGTTAGTCACTGGCTGATTATCATCAGTTAAACGTGTCTGTTTTTTAACAAAAGTCTAAAAAAATGTTATTTATGTATATTTATATAATAAAAGATAGTGGTAACATTAATTTAATTCAATCCAATTACCATGAAATCACTGTTTATAGTTTCAGAGTAGCTTATAAAGACAAAACTTTATTGATATTAATCTTAGAGTAATAAATAGACAAACAAGTTTACAAATTTAAGTTCACTAATTAAGAGAATTCCAGCATTTTGTTACATTTAGGAGAACATTACGTTGCTAAATGTCTTCTTGTAGCCACATCTACGATATAAGCCTAGAAAGCCCTAGATCAAGGTCAGGTCCATATTCAGTCATTAGGTTGACACATGAAGACCTGTTAAACCATTCAGTTCACGCAAGTTTGATCCAGAATACATTGAAAAAATAAATAAATAATAACCTCGTTAGGACTATTTCAAATTTCTTCTTAATTGGTAAAAATGCTCTAACTCTTACAGTATCCTGGATCAATTCAATAAAAATGTAGTTAAATATTTTTTCTACACTTACAGTATATGAAAAACTTTTCGATACATTTAGATGCAATTTGTTAATGGCAAGGCATTCATTTAAGACGACAGCTCCTAACTTCCATAAATTAATTTCAACATCATAAATGTAGTATTTTCTTTTTTTTGGAACACTAGGATAAATAAATCTAATTCAAATGTCAAATATTTCAAATAATCCATACCCGCACAATCTGGTCATTCAGCCTGTTTGCCAAACAGTCTGTGACTAAGTAGGCCACAAGTATTCAATGCCCCAATACACCTCGGCAGGGGCGCCACAACGTTTTTGGTTGGGGGTGGCAAAATATAATTTCATTTTTGTGCCCCTAAATCAATAAATGTCACCCCCTCAGGGGCAGCTGGACTTACCCACCACACCACCTTTCTGAATATATATATATATATATATTTCTATCTATCTATCTATCTATCTATCTATCTATCTATCTATCTATCTATCTATCTATCTATTCCTATATATACATACACACATACATGCATATTTATCTTAAAAAGAGCATAAAGGACACTATGGGAAATGCCAGAAACAGTGTAATAGAGTAAAAATATAGCATTAAGGGGCCAATTTATTATTTGAGTTTTAGTCATTATCACCAAAATGTATTAATAATCACTTTTAGGGACAGGTGCTCTGAAAGGGGTGGTGGGGGGCATTTGGGTCCAAAGGAAGTGGGGGGACAAAGAGGTAGCTGAGGGGGAAGAGTGGTGGAACATATGAAGTGGGAGGTGAGAAGAGAGCAGGGATAGTCCCAGAGGAGGGGCCAGCCCACAGTAACTAGCCACACACTGTAGGTGCTGGACTGGAGTGCAGGGGGAAGGAGGGCCTTGGAGGTTGGTGAAGAAGGGCTATCAGGTGGGAAAAGGTGCAGCAGCCACAAATGGGGATTATCACCATCCTGACCCTGCCTATGGTAATACTAGATGGCGCCCTGCCACACAGTATATTCACTGGCGCTTCTTAAATGTTTTTTTGGGGGGCATGCTGCCTCCTTGCCCCACCCATTCCAACACCTATGCACCTCGGCCATAGTTGGTTGAAAGCCTTGGATATAAAGTGTCATATCTCACCATTCACTACTTGCCACAGATTTTCTTTCTTCCACTACTTTCATCCAACAGTTCACAAGGACAGGCACATTATTTTTACATCAAGTTTTCACACATTTTCAAGGTGCAATACACAGCAATGATCAATTCTTTATGAGCCTCTGTTATATTATGTATACCATAGTCTTAGTGGGATGGTATTGGAATCCCGGTGAATCCAAATGTTCAGAATCCTGATGAATCCCAGTAAGAATTTTAACCCTATCCCGACCTCTATCCCATCCTTCCTGCAGCCTAACCTTAACTGCCCCTCCTCCCACCCGCAGCCTAACCCTAACACTCCTCCTAGTCCCTAACCTGAAACCTAACTGCAACCCTAACCCAGTACTTACTGTGGGGATCTTTCAGTTTTCTGACCGTCAGGATCCCAACTGCCAAGATCCTGACTGCATCCCAACTCAGTGGCTATTTTATTTCCATATAAGATATGCATATTGGTGTTTATGTTCAACTTATGACTTCTTGCTGCCTCCTAACATGCGGATTCAGGGTGAAGAAGGGGTGGGCAAGCATAGGAGAAACACAGTAAGGTTTTGGTTATGCAATTTCAACTCATTTAGATATGGAGGCGTACACAGGGACACATGTCAGGAGGCGACTATCTTATGGGTGCTGGAAGGCTGGTACAAAAATATGCAATGATGAAGACTATCAACAGCATTATCTAACAGCTTCTGATTGGCTTTCTATTAGATGTCTCTAACATCACATTGTAAAAATGATTTTCATTGTATTTACAGTACATAGAACCCATCGCCACACAATCATTTGGCCAACAATGTGTTATTTGCATGTTTTATAGTGCTCAATATAAACTAAAAAACTAAATAAAGGAAGATCTGCACATTACGAAATGTGAAGAAATGTATTGGCAAAGTTTTGGGTCATCACAATGTCCATTTCTTAAAACCAGGAAGAAGGCTTTGAGAAATGTGCTGCGCAATAACTAGAAACATCAAGAAATATGATCACTTCATAATTAATGTGTGGCGCATGCACCTCTTGCACTGTATCTTCTGGAGTGGGCATTAGCAAGGACCTGGATCCCGACACATATTGCTATCGTAGACATGTTTGCCAACATTCAGATTCATCCATGTAAATAGTCCACAATGGCTTGTCTAATCCTTTAACATACAAGAGTCTATGCTTACAAGACAAGTACTGTGAATAGTATTTTGTACAGTAATAGTACTATACAGCATATTTTTTGGGTGGTCTGGATACTTAGTTGTAGAGATGAGCAAAACAATATAGCAATGTCAACTTAAAAACCACAGGAAGATCGCTCATAGCTAAAAATGTTGGTAATAAATTTGATGAATATAGTACTTTAAAATCACACTTGTATAAAAAATACAATAAATACATAACAACTAAAAATGACACATTTCATTTATAAACAATTTTTTTTTAAACTGTTGAAACATCTTTGTAAATTACTTTAATTTCTACCTCAATAATATACTAGAGAACTGTTCATTAATATTGAATCACTGGTCCAAAGATATAAATATTCCCACAAACTGAACCATTGGAGCTATGCTCATCTCTAATTGGTAGTTCTGGTCATGTGATGTTGTGGAACATGATCAAGATGACTTACAGTCAGCGGCGGCTGCTGTCTCTGTGCGCACAGTGCTGACCAAAAACTGCAGGGGGAGCCTGTGCCAGCACTTATAAACATACATGTAAATTTGTACCTCCTGCAGTCTTTGGTAGGCACTGTAGCCCAGGGGCCGCAGCCGCTGCTGCTTACAGCATTGCAGTACATTGTCAATACTGAAAGTTGCACTAGATGTTGGGAGGTAAGATTTTATTATTTATTTTTTAGCGCACACATATTCCGCAGCGCTTTACAGAGAATATTTGGCCATTCACATCAGTCCCTGAACTAGTGGAGCTTACAATCTATATTCCTTACCCCATTTTACACGCAACACATTCAGGGTTAATTTTATTGGGAGACAGTAGGAATGCAAGCATGGTGAGAATATACAAACTCCAAACAGTGGGAATATAACCCATAACCTTAGTGCTGTGAGGCAGTAATGCTAACCATTATACCGTCCGTACTGCCAAGATGCCACTAAGATGTGATGTAATTAGTGGCATTCGACAGTAATACAGGCAAAGAAGACAGACGTTTCAAGGGGCGTGTGATTACCTGTAAATGTTTTCAAGTACAGTATATGAAAAGATGAATTAGGATATAACTTCAGTATTTATAAATACACATGCATGTTCCGTTCAAACACAAATCTGAGATGTTGAGGCTCATGTGTGATATTAATTTGTCATCTTATTTGCCAATTTACCTTGTAATATACCGCACAAGAGTTTAATCTTAAAGTTATTACCACCAGGGAACTCAGTCTGAAAAGGGCTAGTTTTCCAATGCCAGGAGACCCCAGAAAGCAATATATTAGTTTGTGAAACGGGTTAACGATAAAAAAAGGAATGTTAAGGTTTCCAAGGTTTTGTATATAATAGCTGCACAGATTTCCCTTGTTGCAGAGCAGTGACCTCTTCTGGGATCTTGAAGGCAAGCATTTAATAGATGTACGCAGTAAAAGCCCAGAGCAGGACACACATATATGTGCTTGGCAATCTACTATTCCATATAGTGTTGCATTTAATATTACAGTATACAGATAAACAATGCATATTCATTTTTGACAAATGTATCTTGTACATGAAAATATATGAACATGTCATAAGTGCTGAATAATACTATATGCAAGTGTAGGGAAACAGTGATTCAAAAATGAGCACTCATTGTTATTACTGTAATGTTTTATCCTGACATTCATTCCAAATCTTTGTGAAATGTGGCAGCTTATAAGTTAATGTGTCTATCATAAAACCAAGCCTTGCAAATTTGATGACTGTAATGATTACTTAATTACAATGAATGCTAGGGATATACAGTGCAATGTCAAATATGTGCCTTGTTTATTCTGTTTAATGCATTTTAGATAATGGTTAGTTTACAGATTGCTCAACTTGAACAAGAAACATTCACCCACAATATCCACAACGTGAAAAGCATTCCATGAATTTAGGGTCAGTGATTGTAATAGATTTGTGTATTCTGGGAATTGTGTAAACAGTGTGAATCTACTCTGCATGTGTCTTTCTCTAGCCTTTGATCTGCTTGTCCTAGTCATCCTATGTTTTAGAGGGACTGTAATTAGTTAATCACACATACATACAATGGGAACCTGGAAATGTGAGAGGTCGTTCTTGTACACAAATATGGAATACTACATGTTTTATGGGGATTATGGGCCTGATTGCGATTTGTATGTAATGCTGATGTTCACGCAACTGAGTGATTATCGGTAGACTGCGCATGTGCCGTGACCACACCGTGCATGCGCCATTGTACACCTGCGATGCTGCTCACAGTGAGGATTTAAATGCATTAATTGACAGGGAGGAACCATTTGGGGGAGGTAATGGGGAATGGCGGCAAAAACACAGGTGTGTCACAGCCGTTTTCAGGGCAAGTATCTGCCTTCAGCTATGATCATGTATGCAGAGATACAGGGGCTAGCGTCGCTACTGCCGTGGGCATTCTGTGTGATGGTAGACTTGCTCGGGGAGTCGATGTTCCTCGTTTCTGCGTCAATGCTGCATATGTGTACGCAGTTGCTGTGGACTTTTTGATGGCTTCGGTGGGTATCTCTCTTCTTTTCTATATGGCTGCTGCAGTTGCGATGATAAGCAAGTCTGTAGGCATGTGCAGGCAGATCGGAACAAGGTCCTATGCTCTCTATTTATGCATAACACGGTGGGCAGCATGATGGATTAGTGGTTAGCATAATGGCTATGCTTTTCTATACGTAATTGCAGAGATGTTGTGTGGTAGTGCTATTGATTGTGCTGGACCAGTAAACTGAGTAGACTTGTGATGCCATGTCTGTGTATAAAGTTGTAAGGCCCACTCAATAAAGACCTAGGGCCAAATGTAATGGCGTGAGAGTTTCAGAAAGCGAGAGATTTGGTTTGGTTTTGCAGGGTTTTTTTTAAGTGGCAATCATTTACATAGCAAGCTCAACCTGGTTTTGCTGTGTAAATGATTGCCACTTAAAAAAAAAACACCTGAAAAACTTACCAAATCTCTCACTTTCTGAAACTCTCACACCATTACATTTGGTACCTATTGTGGTGTAACATGGTTAGGAACAAACGGTACTGTACATCATAAATTGAAAAGGATATATAAGTGGGAAGCAGAGATAAGGTGAGTTGAACATCACTGTGTTGCTATATTCACAATAGCTAAAACATGCATGTTGTGGTGAGATTCTTCAGTGGATTTATTCAATTGCAAATGTTACTATTGCTGCACTTAGTAGATGACAATGTGGCAATTTATTGAATATTGATAATATAAACAATTAACATTAATGAAGAGGAAAACTTTAGAGAAGGGTTAATAAAATGGTGCCTAACTAGATCTCGTGGCGTTGAGAAGAGACAAGTGATTTGATGGACATATTCAGATAGGAGTAAACTGTAATGAGTTCAGAACAGCAGTATATCTAAAAAAGAAGATTTGTTAAAGAAACGAAAACTGAAGTCAGAAGATAATAGAAATAAACAAATAAATACAGAGAAGCAGAAAAGCAATATTTACTAGGGCACATTGGTGCAAAGTAGGCAGGCCAATCCCAGGATCGAGATTGGCGAGATCCCAGGATTTTGGCCTAAAAATGTCCGGAATTGAATCCCTGGATTGAAGCTTCTAATCCCGGGATTTTGGGCTTAGTCTACACATGTGCAGATTTAATGCTGGGCAGTGCTGAGCACCTGTTGTAGATAGCTCAGCTGCCCGGCTCCCCATGCACACAGATGTGTGGATGTGCATAGCGTGACGTGATGCTAAAGGTCGCTGCGCAGCCTAATGCCAGCCGCCCCTCCCACCTGCCCGCGCTTCACAGAAGAGAATTCAGTCTCAATCTGCCCGCCGCCTGCCACCACCAGAATCAGTGCCCGCACACCCCTCCGCCCACAGCCCAGTGCACCATGAGAGATGTAAGACACTGTGGGGGAGACATAAAGTATATAAAGATATATATATATATATATATATATATATAATTTTATTTTATTTTTTTATTTTACCAATCCTGAGTATCCCGGGATTAAAAAAACGACAGAGATTGGCCCCCCTAGTGCAAAGTAAAATACTGTAATGTTGTCTATGTAACAACAAATAATTTTCTAAGCTGTAGTAGAACAATGACAGCATCTGATTGTTATAGAAAACACCACCCTTTTCCTTTGTACCAGTTTTATAAACATTCCAAGCAAGTTCTGTCCCTAACTGTTACTAAGATCATAGGAGTGCCATAAAGCACCACATAATCCAGACACTTTTGTCATTGTCAAATAGCTACATACCAGGAGCTTTGCTATGGTTACATACATATACGTGCATATTTAACATTTTTTAAAATAGTTATGCTAAGAGGAAATCCATACTCAAGAATATTTTTATGACCAGAAAACAAATATAAATTCAGGTACATAATGTATCAAATTCCTTTTCTATAACGGTTGAAACTTGGCAATTTTCCTGTGACATTATAAGAAGTCTAAACCTAGTCAAGAAACAGGTGTCCAGTGACATAAAAGGAACACAGTACATGCAATGAATTGGCAAAAAAGTTTGTTTTGTGAACAGCTTGCGACATATATAATGAGTTATGGATAAAGCATGGTTGCAAAGCTTGGCTACAGTTGATATTTCCTAACGTAAAAATTCTCCCAAGTTACACTATACAATAACAATCTACTCCAGATTAATAAGCAGAACTATAACTGGTTAATTGAATGTTTTCAAATAGTTAAAATAAATGAATTGTAACTAAAATCAGAACAATCACAGTTCGGTTCAATATAAAGATATAGAACAAAAAAAAATGCTGACACAGTGAATACATGTGTGTACATTAGGAAACTCATAATGAAGGTGCGTTTCTTAATAATCTTGACAATCTAACTTTGGGTCTACATTTCTGAGGTTTCATTTCAAGAAGCACTTTTACACACAAAGACCTTATCTGTGTGTAGTTGGTATGGTTTCCCTGTGCTTGGATTAGTTTCCGCTGGGTACACTGCTTTGTTCTAATAATCCAAAACATATTGGTAGGTTAATCATTTTTTGTCAAAAATTAATTCTAGTGTCTATACACGGTTGAGTCACATTGTTATGACCACCTCAAACATTTGACGTTGGCAGTGTGTAGCCCATGAAGTATGTCACATGTCGTGCCCTGACTTGGTAGGTATATAAGGTGTGCGATAGGCCATCTCACACATATCACTTGTTGCTGTCATGAGTAAAAGGGTCGATTTATCCAAGCTGCGAAAATCGATGATTATCGGCTTTCACACCAAGGGTGGCAGTATTTCTGAAACAGCGTATTTTGTGAACTGTTTGCTTCTGCTGTGGTGAAGGTGTATTGTGACTGGACAAATGACACCATTGTCAAAAAACGATCTGGAAACTGCGGAGCACCATTGATGTGAGAGGTGGACATCAGCTATGAAGGTGTGTGAGGGCCGACCGACGTGCTACACTGGAGCAGCTCACCATCAAAATGAGCCTGGGTGCTACCAGACATGTGTCTAAAATGACAGTTCAGCCCATCTAGTTGCTGTCCGTGTTGTTCACAGAGGTTACTCTGACTATTACCTGGCAGTCATAGTAATGTGACTCAAACATGTATGTGTGTGTAGCTTAAACTGAAGAAAAAAGGTAAGTAGTTTACCTGGGTGCACTGGGACTGAAAGATATGTATGAGTGTGTGTTTGTGTGTGTACATTTGGTAGGGAATATAGATTGTAAGCGCCACTGGGGCAAGCACTAATGTGAATGTTTAAACATTCTCTGTAAAGTGCTGCGGAATATAGTGTGCTATATAAATGAGTAGTAATAAATAAATAATGATATCTCCCATAAACAATGGAATAAATCTGTGTTCAAGTTTTTCAGGATAGGACACAAGCAATCCTCTTATAGGGCGGGATGTACTAAGCATTCATCCGCAAAGTGGTACATCCTGCCTCTTATCGGGTACATATTGGTGTTAATAATGCTGGTATGTACCTAGAAATGCACAAAAGACAGCTATCCTGATAAGAGGTGTCCTTTGCGATAGAAGGACTTCTGGGTTTAAGACCTGGGAGCCCTTCTGCGCATGCGCAGTGTGATGCTGCAGCAGCCGGGAGTGCTGGGAGGGATCAAATTAAATCCCTCTCAGAGTATACTGTTCATATACCATTTTATGATATTGATGTCAGCTTGTGCTCTTCTACTTGCTATTTCATCTTATTATTTTTGCTTAATTTAATTGTTTTTTCTTTTTGTATTTCTCTGTTTTGAATGTGTTTGAAACTTGAAAATTAATTAAAAAGACACTTGGTAAAAAAAATCCCTCTCGGAGGGAATTGCGGAGAGAAGCCAATAGGGAGGGCATTACACACCATTTTCGGGAGCCTCTCGGCCACTCCGGGAGAGTAGACAAGTATGCACCATATGGAACTGGAAAGAGCAATGAAAGCAATGGAATATATTGCCAGTATGTCATCCCGCTGACCCGCTCTGACTCATGATTTAAGTAGTTACTTAATATTATTTTCTTTTCCATAAATGATGCTTTGAAAAAAGCAAGCATGCCTGCTAATAAGACTTATTAAATCTCAGTAAAACATATGTCTGTACGATTGTATGCATAATCTATCTATCTATCTATCTATCTATCTATCTATCTATCTATCTATCTATCTATCTATCTATCTATCTATCCTAGTTACCAGCCCCTCAAAATGACGGAACAACTTAACAGTAATGTCAGCACCGGCTGTTCACCGGCGGCCAAAACACTTGAATTTCCCCCATAGAGGTGAGGAGTAGCATTAGCATTTTATTATATACTGTATATATATATATACATACATACACAACAAGCAAAGCGATTCCATCTGCGCAATGTCCAATGTCTCAAGACTTTATATATAAAAACATCCTGCACTCCACGGTGCTCCAGTAGAGTGCTACACCCCTTGTATGCCCAATCAACTGGGCTGTGTCTACAAAGCAAGAAGGAATAAGGGTCCTTACTCCTTCTTGCGATATATATATATATATATATATATTGTAAAGGTAGATAGATTGATAAGCTACGCACACGCACGCACGCACGCACACACACACACACACACACACACACACATATATATATATATATATATATATTAGAGTCTAGAGCTTAAGTTGCCAAGGTTCAGACATTCAAATCTGCATCATGGTCCACTGCACATTTTTCATAGCAGCATATGCAGTATGATGGTAATTGTTTGTGAAACACACAATGCCTCAAGCTGATTAGTTTACAACCTTAAACTTGTTTTAAAGATCATCTATTGATTGAAAGGTCCTCTCAATAAGCTTCTGCAGTGCTTTGCATTATGTCATCTCCAAAATATGTAATTAAACCACCCTGTCTACAACTCTCGGTGTCTGAGAAAATATACACTATGCTAGGATGCAATCGTCCATTGTTTATAGCATTTGGGGTGACATGTTTCCCAGCTTGGTCAGAATACCTATCAGTAATACTGCTCTAGGACTTAAAAAATGATCTAAAGGTACATGGTGGCATGGTGGAGACACTTAACAAAGATTAGCCCTTCTCTAGTCAGGGTGGTGTGGAGTTAGCCTGAGACCTACTTACTCCCCCTTCAGGTGGGATGAAAATAGTAGCCCCTGTTTACATCAATCGATTAGATAACAGCCAATCCTTTATTGGTGACAGGTTTAAGACTACAATTTTCCCTTCAACCTTCACCAGCCTAGGTAAAACAAGAAGGCATTAATTCACAAAGTTTAGGGACAGGCAATGAAGTACCCCCTCTAGGCACACATCTAGGCAAGACTATTATTGTCATATCAAGATTCAGCATAGTGCCATTTAATAAAAGGCACCATTGCAGAGTTTCCTTAGCAACAACAACTCTCAGTTATACTTTGCAATATCTTGCACTGTTTAAATTTCCCACTGATCACTGCTTACCACCATTAGTTTTTTTGCTGACCAGATGTTTATCAAACCGTATCTGCAATTTGAATTGATCAGTGGCAAAAAGCAAAAAGAAATATTCAACTTTGACAAATAGTCTAAAATGTGATGAAAATAATCCCAGAAACAGTTAAGTAATGATTGTATAGTTTAACAATAATGAGATTTTTTAATCTCTTGCTTTCTTTGCAACACTATCAAGCAGCTGTGCACACCTTCAACTTCCCATACAGATGATTGCTTCATTTTGTAAAGTATAAACATTTTCTTAAGCAATGCCTAAAGCAACAATAACACTCTGTACAGCTGAACAGATATTAGCTCAAAGTGATCAGGAAAAACACCAAGCAAATAGTCATTTCAGGTTTAAAAAAATGTTAAAGAAAAATGTATATTTATTTTTAACATATAGCCTAGAAAATATTTTTCAAAATATTTAGCAACTCTCTTGTACATATTTAACCCATTGACACTCTCTGCATTAATGAATGTAATGTCAAGTGAAATAGTCCTTCACTTAATACCCCTACTTGATACTGTGATTGGATTGAAATATAACCAATCCACCTGTTGCTGAGAGAGAAAAGTCTGCTGAGGCACAAATAGAGGTATGTGGGAGCCTTTTCAGTGATAAGATCTCACATGTATTAGTACAAATTAATATGTAAGATAATGGACCAAAAACATAATGCATACTGTATTAGACATCACTAAAGCTGGGCTTACACTATACAATTTTTGATTGTGAACATTTAAGATAGGGATAGGCTGATTTGGAGTTTGCAGCTCTGGATTCTCTTATTGCAACCCTTGTCAGGAATCCTTGGCTATTAACATAGTATTCATTATCTGACTCACCTAACTGACACATTTGTCCCCAAAAACTGGTCAGAATTTATTTTCATTTAATGAAGTTTAAAATGTATTCTTTTAAAATATATTTAAATATCTTAATAAAAAAAAATACTTAAGGAGTGTTTTTCACCCCACACCCCCATGTCCCTATTCCCCCTTTGTAAAATACTTCTCTCCCCCAATCATAAATAGACCCTCAAGTGGCAAACTAATCCCCAGTATTATCACCCCCTACTGATAATAGATCCCTGTGCTACAGCCCCCGCCCTCACACCCAATGTCAATAGGCCCCAACTATCAAATGCCCCATTCCAATATGTCACTGTATAGGTGATTTTGTTTTTAATATATATCCCCAAGTCAAAAAAAAACTGTGGCTCATCACACACCCTGACCCCCTCCCCACCCCCATTGCCTAAAGATGTCCCCCTATTACCTCCCCATAATAGCCCCTCTCTCACACATTATTGCAGAGTGCAGTGGAGCATTGTCATCCTTGCTGCTGCTGATCTCTGCACATGTAGAGATTGCACTTTCAGTTCTGGTGCATGTAGCCTGGAATGCCACTCACACAGGATTCTGGGCACGATTTTGGGAGTGATGTAGGCAGTCACAGACTGCAATATCACTTCCAGGTGGTGCAGAAGGAGGAGAATGTCCAATCTGCACTTGTGCAGAACAGATTTCCTCCATACAGACAGGGGACACAGTGGGGCAGTACTGACATATGGGCTACAACCTGGCCAGGTAACGCACTCCTGGCTGTAGTTATATCCAATATATTAGAACCAGATAAGTGATTAAATGATTAACAAAATTTAAGATGATTGATTGCAACTATTCATTTTCTTGGCTATCTTTCATTTCATCCCTTGTTATGAAACATTGGCTATTGTATTAACATTGTATTCTATTCTGGTTAAGAATGTGTGCAAATAAGTAATGTATTAGAGCAATAACCATTAAAAAATTTTCTCTATGCAAAAAAGACCATCCCCAATGCCCCCCCCCCAAAATAATAATAATAATAATAATAATAATACAGCCCATTATGAAAAGTGGTGCAAGATGGAATTGTCCTTTGAATGTTGTATATTAAAAAGGACATATACAGTTTAACAAACCAAACACTTCATCAAAAAGGAATGCCACTTTTTGTGGCTGAAGTGCTTGGTTTGTTTGGACCTCAACAAAACAATATTTTGGAAGGACTACCACCGATCATTAATGAGGAGATAGATGATGAGGGTGATAGCAGTGGAGATTGCATGTGCTGGCCCAAACTGCTGATAGTTGATACTGAACTGCTTGTTATTATATTGTTAAATAAGTTGCATGAACTTGTTGCAAATTACATAAAAGAGAGGAGGTGCTTAAATAGTTAACATGCTTACCTCTACTAACTTTTCCTTTACAAATGGTACAGATGCCTTCACAAATGTTGTCAGGATTTGGTAAAAATAATTCCATATCCAACAGGTGGCTTTTTTGGTCTTAAGCTTGGTACACATTGACATATTTTTTGGTCGGCCCGACAATCGGACAAATTTTCGGGAAATTGTAAGCACCAATATCTGAGCTACACACTAAACAATTTCTTTTTTTAAAGTTACCAATTTTCTGCCACACCACACTGCATTTGCATATGTCCGCCCACAAGGAGAATGTCATAGTGACAGGTAAACAAAGGATATATGGACAGATTATTGAGAATGCACACACAGTGGTCGATATCGAGAGATTGTGGCCAAGATTTTTGGTTTGGGATGACAGATCAAAAAATCGATCGTTCATATGTGTGGGCAAGATTTTTCAGAAATATCACTGAAACGCCGAAATTATTGTTTGTACATTCTATACAATAACTTTGATCGTTCTTCCGATTATTGTCAAATTGGCCCAATAATTGTATAGTGTGTACCTAGCTTTACACAAACAACATCCTCAGTATCAACATCCTCATTACACAAATATCCTCCTTATCTTGTTGCACTTCCACACTAGCATCCTCAATTTCTATTATGTTGCCATCTTTACTTATACTGCTCATCTCCACATTAGCAGAGGGTTCAGAAATGGTGGAAGGAGACTTCTCTATGAGTACAATGTCAGAAATGTCAGACTCACACAGCTAACATTGACAACCCTAGACTGTCCTCAGGGATTTGTGAACACAGTTTGCTCTTCGGCCTTAGTGTTCTTTTATTTAGGCACTGATTCGTCTTTTTTAAAGGTGACACCTCTACTTTGAGTACCCTAGATCACCTTTAGTGGATGCTGAAATGCTATCATGACTGGCAGCAACCATTGCACTAATACTGGGTTGCTGCTCCTGCTTTTCTATCGACTGATCCATATTGACTCACAGCGCTATTAGTAATGGTGGCACCTACTGAACATTATTTGTAAGAACAGTGCCTGAACAACACACATGTTTTATTTAATTTTTTTTTGTAACCTTGCAATTCACAGTGCTAAGCACAGTACCTGAACAGCAACACACACATTTTTTTCCACTGCAGTAACAATGGCACCTACTGAACATTATTTTTTAAGTACAGTTCCTGAACCACAACATGTTTTATTTTATTTTAGCACTGCAATTCACAGTGCTTTTAGTAATTGTGGCACCTACTGAACGTTATTTTTTAAGTACAGTGCCTAAACAACAACACATGTTTTATTTTTTTAACACTGCAGTAACAGTAGCACCTACTGAACATTATTAAGTACAGTGCCTGTCCTGGACACACACTTTTTTTTATAATTATGATATTCCTAGCACTGACACAGTCACAGTTCTGCAGCCCACAGCCCTTCACTGATGACACTTACACAACAGTCCACAGTGCTTAAACTTTACTGACAGTCACACTGCAGTCCTCAGCCCTTCAGTGATGACATGAACACAATAGCCCACAACCTTTAATCTTCACTGACAGTTACACTACAGCCCTCAGCCCTTCACTGATGACACAGTCAGTCTGACACAGTGACAGACACCTTCAGTCTGACACAGCCACAGCCCTAGTCCACTGATGATGATGACACTCACACAGTAGTCCACAGCTCTTAAGGGCCTCTTACACTAGAATGGTAATGCCCGATTTCATCCAATTTCAGGCATTCGGGACGATATATCGGGTGAAATCGGGCATTTTGGATGTGTTTCCAATCCGATCCAATGCGCATTCCCATGAGGGTCGGATTGGCTCCCCTAGATCGTTAGTGCTGCACTCGTGATATGTTAGTTCCCGCAGGCATGGCTGGGATCGCATAAGATATATTGCATGCAAAACGTACCAAATCAAATGGAATCATATGGAACTAGTCCTAGGAAGCTCCCGGGAGAGTTCAAGGGAAATGGCCTCAGACATAATGCTGTAGTGTATGGGGCCCTTTACACTGCAGCCGACAGCACTTCACTGATGATGATGATGATGATGATGATGATGATGATGATGATGACAGACACTGACACAGTCACAGACCTGCAGTCCACAGCCCTAGTTCCCTGATGACACCAAGTGTGACAGACTAGTATCCCACTGCTCTAGCTGTTAATCACAGTAACAGTAGCCCTTAATCACACTGCAGCTTGCCCCAAACCCTCTCCCTATAGCATTCTGTGTGTAATGGTGCCTGAACCATGAGGGAGGGACATTTATTGAATCCAAAACATGCAAGATCAGTTGCCGGGAGGATTAAGTTTTGCCTTGTTTTCGGATCCGATCCTGGCGGTACATACCATGCCTGGCCATGAAAGTACTCGGAAACTGGAACGTCAGGTGGTGGAAACCCGACCACACATCTCTTGTAATTATGATACTGGCTACATATATTTTATTTATTTATTTTAAGATTTCAAAACTACGTATAGTATTTATTATCTATTACAGTAAAAGGCACAAAACAAAACAAAAAAAATTGATACATTTTCATTTGTTATCCAGAGTGTTTCCTTTTGTAAACAATATTGTAGCTTCCTGTGGCCATATTACAGTCATGGAGCTAATAATTATCATTGGTGACAAATCTAGGAAAACAGTGACGTCATTTTTTGGAATTTCCCTTTTAAACAACTTATCTGCATGACAATTATTCTTCTGACATTCCAAAATACTGAAATGTCTAAGTAAACATTGTGCAAGCTGAAATGATATCCATGATAAATAACTGCATTTTGATGAAAAGATAACTTTATATTCAATAACATTACAAATGTTAGTTTGTGATCAGACATACAATACTTACTAATTTCTGCTTTTTGTCTGCATGTTGATAGATATTAAACAGAATAGAACCATTGCAAACATCAAGGACGTCCCTGAAAACCAAGGACACATTAGACATGGCACTTTGATCGAAAACAGAACAAATACACATTTGCAGCTGTTGCTCTATATCTGGGTGTAAAAGAGTATAATACAAACATTGTTGGGCACCTGAGATGTAGATGAATCCGTATTTTATATTACAGTCACAGAATATATTGTCTATAGCAAAATCAAACCATCTGCAGCTGCTGTTAGGTTCGGAAAATGAAAAGAGATAAAATTTAAGCAAAAGGTTTATCAAAGCTGGAACTTCAGTTTGACACTTTACAGAAATGTTTATTTGAAAGATTTTTTTAATTACCATTTTCATTTATAGGCTACCATTTAAATGTAAAAAAATAAACATAAAATCATCACTTAGAAAGGCAGTGCAAAAGCATTTCTGCACAGAATCTCTGTTGCTCCTACTCTCCGAGCAGAGGGAACATATCTTGATGGCACCGTGAGATTGCATAGAGTATCTCCACTTATCAAACAGCTTATATTAAAAAATAACTATCTACCTAGTTCCATTTTAGCTAAACTTAAAACTGTCCTCACTAGCTACTTCACTATCCATTTTAACATATCACTTGATATATTTAATTTATTATTTGCCATATCCATATGCATCAATAAAATTAATGGGGGAAAAATCACAAAAAACAAATAAAATAATATTATTATATAATAAAATAATAATCCAAAATAAAATAATTCAGATAATTTTCACACAGCTTGTTTATTATTGCCTCCTACTAGTGCCATAAACTTATCCTGTACAGTGTTGGACTGGGGCATAAAGAGGGAATGCAATTGTAGGGATCCACTGTAGGAAGCGGCATAAAGCTGAAGAGGTGTGGCCAGCTGATGAGGTGTCGAAGACAGCATTACAGAGACAGTGTCACAGTGACCACCATATAATGCGGGAAGTATTGCAGTGACTGCCTTGTAATGCAGGGAGTGACGCAATACCTGACATACCTTGAGTCCTGTTTGGAGAAAGAGCGCTATATAAATAAAATTATTATTATTATTATAATGCAGGGAATGTCTCAGTGACTGCCATATAATACAGGTAGTGTTGCAATGACTGCCTTGTAATGCAGGGAGTGACACAATACCTGACATACCTTGAGTCCTGTTTGGAGAAAGAGCGCTATATAAATAAAATTATTATTATTATTATTATTATTATTATTATAATGCAGGGAATGTCTCAGTGACTGCCATATAATACAGGTAGTGTTGCAGTGACAGACATATAATTTAGGGAGCATAGCAGTGGCCTCCATTTAATACAGAGAGTGCTGCAGTGCCAACCATATAATGCAGAGAGCATCACAGTGACTGTCATATAATCCAGAAAGCATTACAGTGACCATCATTTAATACCGAGAGCCTCACAGTGACCGCCATGTAATAAGAGAACACTACAGATGGGAGTTTGATACCCACAAATATTAAGTATCCCTCCAAAGTAACACGGAGTGACCACAGCAGATATCTCCAATATCTGCCACAGTCTCTTCATTTCCAACAGCAAAAGCAGAAAGAATTCCCATAGATTTTTATGAGGACTGATAAGCTGTCACATGGTATCTTCAGAGGGCATTAACTGTTGTGGCCTATGGGCTACTTACAGCACAAGTTACTGAGAGAGGGTTCCTTAGGTTCCCTCTCTGGCAATAACCACCACACATGTATGGTCAGTAGACCACGCACGAGCTATAGCACTATTGGGTCACAAGAGAGAAAGGAAATGATCACATTAGCAATCATTTCAATTCTTACACATTGCGTGGTATATGCCGACAAGCCATAATTTCTTATTGCCATGTAGAGTGACGATAAATTATAATGATCAGGTCTAAAACCTGATAATTACTTAGTAAGTGGCCACCAATATCAGTATATATATTTATTGGTGACATTGATAAATGTACAGGTATAAGTAACCAAAAGTAAAGATATTTGCTTTAAATCCCTAATCTTGTGGGTTGCAGATTTTGCTACATTTTGCAATGATACTTTTTGCCACAGTTGGACCCAATTACTGTGATATTTCTAGGATTCACTGCCAATCCATGTATGCAGGCAGAGCCGGCCATAGGCATAGGCAAACTAGGCAATTGCCTAGGGCATTTGATATGCCTAGGGGCATCAGCAGCTTCCGTTGATTACAATGATATGCGGCATGCCTATATTCTGTGTGTAGCACAGAAACAGCCACAGTCTCACACAGTATATAGGCATGCTGCATATCATTTTAATCAGCAGAAGCTGCTTGTGCATCCTAGCCACATAGAAATGAAAATAAGAATAATTTTCATAAAAAAAGGTGCCCGACGTTAGCATTGAGGCAAGATTTATGAGGACACATCTGTATCAAAGCAGAGGCAGAGGTCACAGTGTTAGTGGCAGTGTGAGTGCTGTGTGCATGTGAGTGGGTTGGTTGTGCAGTAGTGTTTGGAATATGTGTAAGGAGCATTATATGTGTCATGTAAAAATGCATTATTAATGTGCAACATATGTGTAAGGGGTACTATGTGTGTCATTATGTGTATAAGGGCATTAATAATGTGTGGCATATGTGTAACAGGTGATAATGTCGATTTTATCTTAAAACATAAAGCTATACCTTAAACACACCTTAAATACACTTTAAACTTTTAGCCGCTGCGGCCGCTATACTTAATACACACGCTCTGTACTTTATACACTGATTGCGTACGGAGTCCTGTATCACTGTACGGACTTAGCATACAAACGCCGTGCTGGGGGTACAAAGTACACACAGCGCGCACGCACCCAGAGATTCACTTTAAACCTTATACCGCAATGCGATGCGTTACTAATACACTCTTAAACCTTAGCAGGAAAAGGAAGACACAACACAGATTTGAAGTTAATCACTGGGTTCCGACACCACAGAGTAATATTTCTGAAAGGGGGTTAACAATACAAATTATGCACTACAATACAACAGAGTAAATGGCTACAGTCAATGTACATACGTGAGAATATTCGCATGCGCCTCCCAGGCCGGTCCTCCGCTATCAGGTTGATAACGTTGAGAGTCTTGTGTGTGGCCGGGCTGCAGCAGGCTTTATTTATACAAGTCTTCCAAAAGCAATACAATGGATATTGTAATCCCGTTGTCCATTGGACACAGGAATGCACCTGTACAGTACAGGAGAGGTCATAGGTTGATTTGAAAAGGTAGGCGATGTCTTTCCCAACTGCTCTTGTGGGTGGTCTCCTCTGGATTCCCGCCGCATACATAATATACAGTAAATACAGTTTATATCTATATTCTGCTTCTGCACCTAACTATCCGCAGGAACATGCGATCTTCCGCAAACCAACACCGGAATGTTACCCTTATAATAACCTACAGCTGGATACCAAACACCACCTTATAACCTTAGTCTGTCCCCTCTTATCCTGTGAAGGTGAATCCCTTTGTTCTGGAATCATTTAAACTGTTAATGCTTTCTGATGTGGTGCATGGGGACTATGTGTACAATGGCCCTCATTCCGAGTTGTTCGCTCGTTATTTTCCTTCGCATCGGTGCGATTTTCCGCTAACTGCGCATGCGCAATGTTCGCACTGCGGCTGCGCCAAGTAAATTTGCAAAGGAGTTTGGTATTTTACTCACGGCATTACAAGGTTTTTTCTTAGATCTGCTGATCGTAGTGTGATTGACAGGAAGTGGGTGTTTCTGGGCAGAAACTGGCCGTTTTATGGGAGTGTGTGAAAAAACGCTGCCGTTTCTGGGGAAAACGCGGGAGTGGCTGGAGAAACGGGGGAGTGTCTGGGCGAACGCTGGGTGTGTTTGTGACGTCGCTACTCAGAAACTGCAAAGAAAAATCTTTTCGCAATATTGCGAATACTTAGTTCGCAATTCTGCTAAGCTAAGATACACTCCCAGAGGGCGGCGGCTTAGCGTGTGCACTGCTGCGAAAAGCGGCTAGCGAGCGAACAACTCGGAATGAGGGCCAATGTGCACTATTTGGATTAAATATGTAATGTTTTGATAGCTCTCCATGCGTTCACAAACTCCGCCGTAAATACCCATATCACGCGCAGGACCGCGGTAGCGACCATACGCAATTGTGGATATGTGCACGCACGGCGGAACAAGTGCACGCGCAGTGGGCATGTGTGTGCAGTTTATACGTGATGTGTGTTCTTCAATATTTTTCGACTTTGACACAGGGTACTACTGTATGTGTGTCGTTATGTATATAGGGGCACTAATAATGTGCAGCAAATGTGTAGGGGGGCACTATGTGTGTCATTATGTGTATAAGGACAATAATAATGTGCGGCATATGTGTAAGGGACATTATGTGTAAAAGGACATTAATAAAAGTTGTCATAATGTGTAAGGCGCATTATGTTTATAAGGACATTAATAAGGTGTCTCATATGTGTAAGGGGCATTACTGTGTGGAATTAGGTGTATAAATGCATTACTAATGTGTGGCATTATGAGTATAAGGTGCTCTACTATGTGGCGTTGCATATAGAAAGGGCACTACTGTGTTGTCTAATGTGAATAAAGAGCAATAGAGTGTGGTGTAATGTGAATAAGGAGCAATTCAGTGTGATGTAATGTGAATAAGGGGCTCTACTGTGAGGAGTAACGTTTATAAGGTTAAGTGATACTGCCGTGGGATGTAATATGAATTATGGACACTATCGCATGATCAAATGTGAATAAAGTTGCAGTACTGTGTATTGTAATTGTAATTGGGGTTACTATTGTAATTTGTATTGTGCGCCAAATGTGCGAACTGTTCCTATTTACAATATAGGGGGTACAAACACCAAAATAAGGACTGCTATAGGTGAGGGGTGATGGTGCAGGGAAAGAGGTGCAAGGTCAGAGGCGGAACCAGCGGTGGTGCTAGGGGGCACCAGCCAAAATCTTGCCTAGGGCATCATATTGGTTAGGGTCAGCTCTGTATGCAGGGACGATGTTTAGAGGCACCTGACTCTCTACATCTGCTCCCACACATACAATTGGCATTGCTGACATCACTATCAGTGAGCAATATAGATTGTACTGAAGGTGCAAGTACAGAGAGCCGGATTTCTACCTGTAAGCCTATCGTAGAATGCAGCAGTGTAACAAACATAAACATAAAATGTGGCTATTTTGCTTAATCTCCAGGCTTCTCGTTCAATGTTCAATTTGGCTTTGTTATTTTGTGGTCAGCTGAAATGGCCACATATTGATGGGTCCTGTTGATGTGGCCACTAAGTTTACCTAGTAATGATCAGTGGTGAATTTCCCATTAGGCACTTGCGGCACTTGTTTGGGGGCGGCACTTGGAAGCTTGTGTTGGTACTGTCAGCCCAAAAGTACCAGTAACTGCTAAATATTTCCACTGTACTGTGCCATATGCCATCTTGAATGTAGTGTAAACTTATAGGACATGCACATACTGCCCTGTAAGATGTCCTACTTAGTAATTATGTATAATAATGTATTATTCTATTAAAATGACTATCATCAAATGATTATCAATAAAAATAATAAATTTAGGCAGGCGAGGGGCAGCCGTTACTATTGTGCCTAGGGTGACTTCTCCCTTAAATCCGCCCTTGGAAACGATTGAACAATAGACCGATTTTAATTATTTTTGACTGTGTGGTTAGCAGAGGCCCACAAAAGTGGCTTTTGGGCTTACATTGTGTGAATTGTCCAAATTATATAATAAAACCACTGTTGGCCTAAGTTTGGAGCAAAGCAAAAAGAATAAGTAACTTTTCACCAGAACAAACCATGTTACAATGCACTGGATGCAAACTAAAGGTCCATATAGACCGGCCGATGCGGGAGAGATGCGTGCTGAGTGAACCGCTCAGCACACATCTCTCCCGCCGCTCAGCACAGCGCGATCTGTGCTGAGCATGTGGGGGGAGACGGGGGGGGGCGCTCATTTCACCCAGCGGGTGAAGTGAGCGACCCGCTAGATTGG
The DNA here is from genome assembly GCF_028390025.1 of Pseudophryne corroboree. Taxonomy (NCBI): domain Eukaryota; kingdom Metazoa; phylum Chordata; class Amphibia; order Anura; family Myobatrachidae; genus Pseudophryne; species Pseudophryne corroboree. Next base: position 863,599,279 of record NC_086444.1, on the reverse strand, counting down.
CCTGCATGGCAGGCCAATCTAGCACCAGCGATGCGCGGGGCTGCGCATCGCTATCGCTGTTAGGGCTACACATGGAGCAATCTTTCTGAAAATCTAAGCAATCTAGTCAGATTGCTTAGGTTATTGCTCCCCCTTAAGGCCCAGATTTATCAAGCCTTGGAGAGTGATAAATTGCGTGGTGATAAAGTACCAGCCAATCAGCTCCTAACTGACATGTTACAGACTGTCTTTAAAAAATGACAGCCTGAGCTGATTGGTTGGTACTTAATCACCGTGCAATTTATCACTATCCAAGGCTTGATAAATCTGGGCCACAGTTGTTTATTTATTTATGTATTTATTGGCTGCTTTTACATGTAGCCTACTAATGCTGGACAGCTTTATTTTTACACTGTACAGTCATTTAGATATGACTTTGGACACACCCATCTCAAATCTGACATTTTCGGCATATTTTTAATGTCCCTCATCTGCAGTGTAACATGTTTCTTTGTCAATGTGCAAAAGTACTTGCTTCTTTTTGCTTTACTCCCATCTCAGAATCAGCCCACGTGTGTGGCTCGACTAAAATAACAGAAAATAACACCCTATACACATTTACATGAAAAGAACAAAAACTAATTCAAACATCAAGATCTGTTAAGAGGTTTTACATATCTGCTTGTGAAAGTAACAAGATTTCATTTCATACTGGATCAAGTTATATTTAGTGCTCCTTCAACAAATCAATGCTTTTGGAAATTCCAACAAACTTATTTAATATAAAGCCAATATTTATTTTACTGGACTGTAGTCAAAAAATTGTAATGCTTATTGCAGACTGACTCCTCTCCCAGGACAGCATCATCTACCTTACTAAGCAACAATCCAGGAAAAAACATTATGGATTATGATGTCACAAATTTTGGCTGATTTTGAAGTGACAATAAAGGGTTCATAACATAATAGACAGATTTACCTACATAGTAACTAATAAACTGTACCATATGTAATAAAGTTTGAACATGCTTCGAAAACTATAACATGAAGATTGAATTATTCATGAAACTGTACATATCCTCTTGTTTGTAACTTCACCATCATCTGTGTATGTTCTGGTTCTGTTTCCGTGTTTAATTTGTTTAATTTTTATTTATTTTCATATGATAGTGTAGCAGTGTCCAGCACTTACGCACAGACAGGACCTCTTGTTAATCACCTTCAGTGCTATTTGTGTCCATATCAAGAAATATCCTACGGATAGCAACTACAAGGAGGCAGTTCAGTTAGAAGCTATGGTCGAGAAAAGATGGAGAAACAGTCTGAATATACCACTATTGCCCATTTCCCCATATACCCCATAGTGCTGCACAAAAAAATGTGCCATATTGGGGATGGGAAACTCTGTGGGGGGAATTCAAATCTTCATGCACCCCCTATCTCCTGTCTAAAGTGACGGGAGATAGGGGGGCAATATTCAAAAGGACCCTGTTATCGCGCTGAACGCGAGCAGTACAATTGGGTTTATGTGCGCAAAGCACCTAAACCTGACTAAACTAATGGGTGTGATCGTGAAAAGACCCATTTGGGTGCCCAAACGGGTCTCTTTACGTGCATTTCATCTCGCTACCTCGGGGGGTAGAGAGCTGAAATGAACTTGTCATGCCTGTCGGCAGTTACATTAGAATACCACCGTCGGACACAATCTCGGCCGGAAGGGGGAAGAAAACATTTGAATCCAGCCCTATATGTGCAGTCACATATTATGTCCGCACATTGCAGAGAAATGAATTGCCCCCCACCCACAAGGAGGCCATTCAATTAAGAACAATTTATTTTTCACATTGCATCATTTTTCCTTCATTGCACCAGATTTTTGATTCTCTTCATGCCCAAAATGCGCAATCCACTTTTAAATCTTTCTCAGTAACAGTGAAAATGTTACACGGTGACTCAGAGAGCGCCAAGCGTTGCCGTAAGTGATCACAAGAGATCACGGCCATAAGTGTCTTACCTCTGCTAAACATAGCAATGGTGGTGGTTACGGGGACGCACCCCCACCAAAGTATTATTACTGTGAAGGCAGGTGATTTAGTAAAATTAATATTTCAAGTGGAAAAGTCCTGTTACTACTATGCTCTGAGATTTGTAACACTATACAGAAGTTGAAATGTAGTGTAAAAGCTTAATGAAAATAGACACATAACAGCAATCCTGTTTCATCTTGTCACAGTTTCTGCTCTTAAAAAGCCAGTGGCAGCAGTTTGCAAAGGCTTAAACGTCACTAGAGACAAAGGAATCCTGCATGCTTTTGCTGATAGTAAAAAGTAAATGATTAGCGACCTCTGGGGGGAGAGTTGCATACATACATCTATCAGTTGTACAGAAAAAGGGCTAGGCAGCCACACTGTGTTGCTCCACCTTCATAAGTGGGTGGTAGAAGTTAACAAAACTAGGAGAAGCTCATTATAGAATGGTAGAGAGAAAGTTTTCTCCAGAGTAACGCAGAAGCAGAACTTGGGGCAAGGAGAACAACCTCTGTTCCAATGGAAAGTGTAAATTAGATACAAGAGGCTAAAAAGAAGCAGGAAGTATTTTGTTGTGTTTTTGTACAATTGTTATTTTTATTCATCATTATAATTATTTTTTTTATCTTTTTTTGTAACTTAAGTGTCAACACGTTTTAATATTTTCATAGCCTGGATGAAGACAGGTTGGAACAATTCCTGGATATCCATTGCTGATTCTTTGTACTTTATTCTTTTGGTCTGACTTTTTTTTTTTTTTTTTTTTTTAATACTTTACAAATCTGCTGGAGCTAATTTGTACGAGTGTGTCTGCAAAGAGGAGCGGCTAAGTGAGAGCGTGAGGGCACTGTCAGAGCAGCCAGAGGATCAGGAGGGTGCTACTGGGGTCAGGCTGCACAGCTCTTGGTCAGCTACAGTGCTGTCAGGTCCTCTCTAGCAGCAGATAGAGGAAAAGCCATAAGGACACGCTGGATCATATATTCCAAGCGTTTCAATCAAGAAGTCTCCAGTCACTCGCAATGTCTGAGAAAAAAAAGGAAGGAAAGGGGAAAAAGGGAAAAGGAAAGAAAAACAAGGCAAATGAGAAGAAGCCAGCACTCACAGATGTTGTGCCAAGTGAGTTGATCACGTTTTGTATGGAATCATGTACACTGAATTAAGAGTCTTTAACGTGTTGTATGTTTATTAATGTGTAATGTTCTCTGCTTTAACTGAGCTAGACTGAGACACTGCAATAATGCGTTGTATGCTTACAGATTAAAATATCATGTATATATATATATAATTTTAAAAATCAGATGAGGCTGGTTGTTGCAATGTGCTGCTGGGATTACCAGGTCATTACTGTGACAGTTCCCTGCTTACATGCAGCACTGCCGGCTACTTCCCTGCTAGGTTACAGCTCCATCTGCTTCCCTAAACTGCCCTCTAGTGATGAAATGACAGATCGGTGCTGGGAACAAGGGGATTCCCTTGTTCTTATAAACCAGGCTTGGTGCAGCATGTACTAATAGTGTCATAGGATATTGGCCAGGTGGCTGCTGGTGACGTCAGTGGCAATTACCTTCTCACTGCGCTGCGACACCTCTGGCTGCTATGTAGTCACTGTGCGCGTCTGACAATTACCTGTAACGCTGTCACACTTTCACTTTGTTTAAAGGGAAATCGCAAAAAACGCCTTTTTGGAAATGAAACGTGATATGAAGATGATTATGCTGGCATATGTTTCATGTCTGTTTGTGATACATAAATGATACAGTGATAATATGTGGTGTGTCACATAATGTTTTATTCTATATAAATTCTGTTTGTTTTTAACCTCTGTGAGCCTTCAGAGGCAGCACAACGCTATGTTTGTACTTAGAGATTATGGTTTAATTACTTATTGTCAGGTAGGTGTATTCACAATTGTGTAGCACATAACCCATAAGTGTTTGTGCTTTCTCTCAGTGTGAGCAAGTGTGAAATACTAGACACTTTGATTCTAGCACTCAGTAGTTTAACAGTTGGTATGCAGATGGCTGATTACACCTAATTTAGTTTAGTAAGTGTGCTATGTTCCACTAATGGTGATTTTGTATTTAGCGCCTTACTTTACCTTACATGTGACTTGTGTTATAGAAGGTGTCTGAGAGACGTCACTATATTATTGCGTATTGAGAGATGACATTTACTTGCACCAAAAAATCTTTATCATTAAAAAAAGAGAGGTTCCAGAGGCAATCCTATGTTTTAATCTCTTCTCTCAACAGAAAAGGCAGAACTCTGTTTAATAGTGTTGCCAACTGCGCCTAACTTCCAGGAATACCCTTGGGTTTTTACTGATATGTCCCTCGAAGGGCTCTCCTTGTTTTATTTTCATATAAAGCACCTGTACTGCATTATTTCTCATATTATGCATACTGGAGGAAACTGTTACTTTCTGAAATTCTAATGCTGTGATTGCTGTAAATTGCTATTTATTAAAGGGGGCTATTTAAATTACATTATGACAGTGTGTAGTGGACATGTTGCTACTTGCTAGGGAGTTTTGTGACCATGTGTCTTCATAATTAGCACACGGTGACGTACTTATGTGTACCTGCCAAGCTGCAAAGGGCCCCTGGGAAAATAGTTTTCTATTGTAATTTTATTGAATCTCGTGTCACAGAATGAAAGGAAATTCTTTGAATACTAATAGGAGTATTGACTTTCTCGAATACAGTAATTTTACCTGGCCATATTGGTTATGGCTATAGTAACAGTTGCTTAAGCATGTAATAAAATGTTGGTCTTCTGTACATTGGTCTATTTTCATGCGTAACGCATAGAGCCACAGAATTACTGATATTTTGTACCAGTAACAACCCACAAAAACCTTGAGGTTCATCTATTCACGAAACAGTGAACAGAGTGGTGAAGTGAGCCAGTGGAGAAGTTTCCTGTGACAATCAATCAGCTGCTATGTATAATTTTTTAGAATGCACTTAATAAATGTTACTTCAAGGCTGATTAGTTGCCATGGGCAATTTCTCCACTGGCACACTTCTCCATTCTATTCCTTGTTTCATGCATAGATCCCATTGTGTGAGACTCCAGTGCTTGATTGAATCTCTGCCAGAATAACAAGTAAGTGCTTTCTAAAGTTACTTACTTGTGAATCCCAAATGCATTTTTAATATACCCTGCCCCTTGATACTGTACATAATTTTGATGCTGCTCATTTCATCTTTCTATCTGCATTGTATTAAAGCTTCATTTTTGTTTAATCGTATTGCATTTGGTGTCTAAGGGCAGAGTTTAAATGACTGCAGCTATTGGATATTGGACAGCACAGCAGGTCAGTTGGTTCTGCATTTGTTTTTTGGCCATCAACAGTCTTTTGAATTTAGGACATCACACCATAGTGTCTTTTCCCAAGTGTTTATATGAGAGGTTTTGCCGTACAGTTTTTCCCCTTCTTCCTGAAGGTAAAGTGACTGCTCTGCTGCATTAGCTTATCAGAATTATCTGTCTTCAAGTTCTTGTCAGGACTGAAATCAGGACAAAACATGAGTTGACGCCTCCAGGGCTGACATTCCAGTGGACAATGACCTGCTTACCAAACATAAGGGATACATTCTAATTGTTCTTTTTTCTTAAAGAAGTAGTAGGATTTGTATATGGCAGATTAGAATCATTGGTTCTTTATCTACTATGTTTGCATTTTGATCCCATAGTGTTGTTATGTCTAATTAGAATTCCTTTTGTGGTCTTTCAGAAATCCATTGCCTCAAGGTACAATTTCATTCATTCCTGCCCTTTGTTTTCCTTTTATTTACCTGTTAGACTGCAGATATTTTTTATTCAACATGTGTGATGTATAGTCTTCTTCCTGTGAGTACTACAGGAGTACGTAGTATTCATTTGTTATGCATAATAACCTTCTATTCCAGTCAGTGGCTTATGGCGCCCATGTATGAGGCAGCTATCCGAGCAATTCCCTGTCCTGCCGATAACTGGATTGGGCATGGGAAAATTCAACATGCGATTTGCCAATTACAACCAAAAAGTGATTGGAATAGGCGAGTCAGGGATTTTCAACATGCTGCATTTTGCTGATCATCGATGTCCGCCAATCAGCATTGGCAGAATGGGGCATCACCGCTCAGGTGTATGGCCTGCTTTTCTCATGGACACGCAGTGGAATAACTGAAAGAAGACTACATGACAATTCACTTATTCTTGGAACACAGTTCCTATAGGAATGTGTAATTACATGTACTATGCCTTATCAGTTATACACCCATCCTTTGCTTTAGGGTGGGTGGGACACTGTCTGCCCATCATAGAAGAGAGAATTCTTGGGCTCCATGACTGCAATAGAAATCAAGTTGGTGATAATACCTCACACTTATCACTATGGTAGTTATCTCTATCTTGACGTCAGGAAGGAATGTTTCCATCCTCTGTGGCTGCATTGATTTATCGTTTACCTGATCAATAGGCATAAGATACAACAAGTGGTGAAAGTAATATTCATATGCAGCCCTACTGTGCAACTTTTCAGAGTAAAAACTCTCCGTTTATTCATTAATCTTTTTTACTTAATCATATTCATTACTCTCGTGATCTTGCCACAAAGAATTACTCAAGAACTTGAGCAGAACAGGAAAGCTTATTTAAATGATCCATAGCAATAAATCATATCAGTTTTCATCAGTCTTTACAATCGTGCAGAGATAGAAGTGGAGAGTGTTCTGACCTAGATGTAGGGGTCCCACATTACACTTAGAGTAGGTAAAGATCAAGGACAAAAGTTAATTACATGTAAAAAAAATGCATATTTTAGCTAATTTGCTATATGTGAACTATTGCCCAATGAGAAAATTGTTGATAGAAGTATGAGCGTATTGTTTGTGGTAACAACGTCCTGCGGGACACTGGTCAGCGCATTACGGCTCGCACTGCGCATGTCTTACTCAGGACAGACCTTGTAGGGTTATTACATAGATAAAGGTGAACATAATTACTTTTACTATGTAATGATCATATGGATTACACATTGTACACACCTGTAACAGCATAAACTGCTTATAGATCTGTAGCTAGTTGCAGAGCTGTAACTAGACATTTTGGTGCCCCTCCCCCATATTTTAGAAACAGGAACATAAGACGATCTCTGGCACCCAGTAAAAGCACTTACTATGATTCCATATGTTATGCACTTCATTTTGCCATTTAGTTACATTATCCTTTATTTAAATGATACATTTCTTAGCAGTCATACCCAGTACTTTAAGTCACATCCTCCTTTAGTTAAAGCACACATTTCAAAATAGTGTCATACCCGGGATTCAAACCCATAACCTTCCATATTGTAGCCAGCCACCTTACTCATGGAGTTATTTGCTCCTGCATGGGAAGTATGAGAATATTTTAAAATGTGTGCCTTAAATGTAGGAGTATGTGACTGAAGGTGCTTTGGGTAGTGAGGGCGAGATGAGGACAGGTAACCAGGTGATCCTGGGATTAAAGAGGAGGAAGCTGCATGTGAGATTGATTAAAACAGAAAATTGACAGGTGCTGCAGAATAGTGCCCTTTGCCTTGCAGTGCCCTGTGTGGTGGCACATGTTGCATCACCTTAGTTACGGCCCTGGCTGGTTGCATCGTAATATCAGTAACACATATACCATAGTCATATATGAGAGACACCCACACCGCCTTATAATTTTCAAATGTCAAAGGATTTAAAACAGTGGCAAATCTCTGTTCACAGTGAGTTTAGGACCCTTCCATTGCCTGTGCAGGGTTTCACAGAGCTTGGCATTTGCAGTTTTAAAAAGGAAAATGTTCACAGTAATGTGGGGAAGCACTCATATTGTGGCGTAATATATAAGCATTACTTGCTGTATAGATCAACCAGCTATACATTTTAAAGTAGGCTAGGCTTTAACAGGTATATTTGCAACTTGAAAATGTCTGCAATTAGCAAGGGGCTTATGTTAGCAAAAAATAAATAAATTGGGTTATGGTAAAAAAAAAACATTTTTTTTTAAAGCGGTAGCCCTTATTTCTTCCATATTAACAGATTGTAGTCTTAAACTTCTAAACTGCGCCTAGCCAATTGAATTGAAAGCATTGACTTGCCTGACAGTTCTTATTGTATGTCAAATGCTTGTAGCTGGCCTTCAGTTCATAAGTTCTAGGATTTACTGCCATTCATGTCTGGGGTTCATTGACCATAGAGATGCATTGTGTGGTCTGTGTATATCCGCTTTCAGTGAGTTAGGAAGCAAGGGCTACTTAACTAACAGACTGATATGCTTTGTCAAAA